>NW_024749778.1:0-4208 GCF_018991925.1 Homarus americanus
GTGTACCTGGGAGAGTCGGAGGTGTACCTGGGAGTGTCAGAGGTGTGCCTGGGATTGACTGAGGTGTACCTGGCAGTGTCAGCGGTGTACCTGGGAGTGTCCGCGGTGTACCTGGGAGTATCATTGGTGTACCTGGAAGTGGCAGGGGTGTACCTGGAAGTGTCAGAGGTGTACCTGAGTGTGTCATTGGTGTACCTGGGAGTGTCAGAGGTGTACCAGGGAGTGTCAGTTGTGTACCTGGGAGTGTCATTGGTGTACCTGGGAGTGTCAGAGGTGTACCTGGAAGTGTCAGGGGTGTACCTGGAAGTGTCAGAGGTGTACTTGGGACTGTCTGAGGTGTACCTGGGATTGTCAGAGGTGTACCTGGCAGTGTCAGGAGTGTAACTGACTGTGTCAGGGGTGTACCTGGGAGTGACAGCGGTGTACCTGGGAGTGTCAGTGGAGTACCTTGGATTGTCAGAGGTGTACCTGGTAGTGTCAGTGGTGTACGTGGGAGTGTCAGAGTTGTACATGGGAGTATGGTTGGTGTACCTGGGAGTGTCAGAGGTGTATCCGGAAGTGGCAGAGGTGTACCAGGTAGTATTAGAGGTGTACCTGGGAGTGTCATTGGTGTACCTGGGAGTGTCAGAGGTGTACCAGGGAGTGTCAGTGGTGTACCTGGGAGTGTCATTGGTGTACCTGGGAGTGTCAGAGGTGTACCTGGAAGTGTCAGGGGTGTACCTGGAAGTGTTAGGGATGTACCTGGAAGTGTCAGAGGTGTACCTGGGAGTGTCAGAGGTGTACCTGGTAGTGTCAGAGATGTACCTGGGAGTGTCAGAGTTGTACTTGGGAGTGTGATTGGTGTACCTGGGAGTGTCAGAGGTGTATCCGGAAGTGACAGAGGTGTACCTGGGAGTATCAGAGGTGTACCTGGGAGTGTCAGGGGTGTACCTGGGAGTGTCAGGGGTGTAACTGAGAGTGTCGGAGGTGTAACTGGGAGTGTCAGAGGTGTACCTGGGAGTGTCAGGGGTGTATCTGGGAATGTCAGAGGTTTACTGGGAGTGTCAGAGGTGTACCTGGGAGTGTCAGAGATGTACCTGGGAGTGCCAGAGGTGTACCTGGGAGTGTCAGTGGTGAATCCTGGGAGGTTTGAGGTGTACCTGGGAGTGCCAGAGGTACTGCGAGTGCTGCAGAGGGAAACCTGGGAGTGTCAGGAGGTGCACGTAGGAGGTCAGAGGAGCACCTGGAGTGTCAGGGGTGTACCTGGGAGCCCAGAGGCACCTGCAAGTGTCAGGGTGTACCTGGAAGTGTCAGGGGAGTACCTGGAAGTGTCAGAGGTGTACCTGGGAGTGCCTGAGGTGTACTTGGGATTGCCAGAGGTGTACCTGGGAGTGTCAGGGGTGTACCTGGGAGTGTCAGGGGTGTACCTGGAGTGTCATAGGTGTATCTGGCAGTGTCAGCGGTGTAACTGGGAGTGTCAGCGGTGTACCTGGGAGTGTCAGAGGTGTGCCTGGGAGTGTCAGAGGTGCACTTGGGAGTGTCACAGGTGCACCTGGGAGTTATAGAGGTGTAACTGGGAGTGTCTGAGCTGTACCTGGGAGTGTCTGAAGTGTACCTGGAAGTGTCTGAGGTGTACCTGGCAGTGTCAGCGGTGTACCTGGGAGTGTCAGGGGTGTACCTGGGAGTGTCAGTGGTGTACCTGGGAGTGTCAGAGGTGTACCTGGGAGTGTCAGAGGTGTTCCTGGGAGTGTCGGAGGAGTACCTGGCAGCGTCAAAGGAGTACCTTGGAGTGTCAGAGGTGTACTTGGTAGTGTCAGTGGTGTACCTGGGCGTGTCAGAGTTGTACTTGGGAGTGTGATTGGTGTACCTGGGAATGTCAGAGGTGTATCCGAAAGTGTCAGAGGTGTACCAGGTAGTATCACAGGTGTACCTGGGAGTGTCAGGGGTGTACCTGGGAGTGTCAGGGGTGTAACTGGGAGTGTCGGAGGTGTAACTGGGAGTGTCAGAGGTGTACCTAGGAGTGTCAGAGGCGTACCTAGGAGTGTCAGAGTAGTACCTGGAAGTGTCAGAGGTGTACCTGGGAGTGTCTGAGGTGCACCTGGGAATGTCAGGGGAGAACCAGGGAGTGTAAGAGGTGTACCTGGGAGTATCAGAGGTGTACCAGGGAGTGTCAGAGGTAAACCAGGGAGTGTCAGAGGTGAACCAGGGAGTGTCTGAGGTGTACCTTAGAGTATCGGAGGTGTACCTGGGAGTATCGGAGGTGTACCTGGTAGTGTCAGAGGTGTCCCTGGTAGTATCATTGGTGTACCTGGGAGTGTCAGAGGTGTATTTGGAAGTGTCAGAGGTGTACCTGGGAGCATCAGAGGTGTACCTGGGAGTGTCAGAGGTGTACCAGGGACTGTCAGAGGAGTACCTGGGAGTATCGGAGGTGTACCTGGGAGTATCGGAGGTGTACCTGGGAGTGTCAGAGGTATACCTGGGAGTGTCAAAGGTGTACTAGGGAGTGTCAGAGGTGAACCAGTGAATGTCAGTGGAATACCTGGGAGTGTGACAGGTGTACCTGGGAGTGTGAGAGGTGTACCTGGGAGTGTGTCAGGGGAGACCAAGGGAGGTTAGAGGTACCTGGGAGGTCAGAGGAAAATTAAGGAGTGTCAGAGGTGAACCAGGGAGTGTCAGAGGCAGAAACCAGGAGTGTCTGAGGTGTACTTGAAGTGTCAAAGGTGTACCTGGGAGCATGAGAGGTGTACCTGGGAGTGTCAAAGGTGTACCTGGGTGTGTGAGAAGTGTACCTGGGAGTATCAGAGGTGTACCTGGGAGTGTCGGAGGTGTACCTAGGAGTGTCAGAGGTGTGCCTTGGAGTGTCAGAGGTGCACTTGGGAGTGTCACAGGTGCACCTGGGAGTGTCTGAGGTGTTACTGGGAGTGTCTGAGCTTTACCTGGGAGTGTCTGAGATGTACCTGGCAGTGTCTGAGGTGTACCTGGCAGTGTCAAAGGTGTACCTGGGAGTGTCAGCGGTATACCTGGGAGTATCATTGGTGTACCTGGAAGTGTCAGGGGTGTACCTGGAAGTGTCAGTGGTGTACCTGAGTGTGTCATTGGTGTACCTGGGAGTGTCAGAGGTGTACCAGGTAGTGTCAATGGTGCACCTGGGAGTGTCATTGGTGTACCTGGGAGTGTCAGAGGTGTACCTGCAAGTGTCAGAGGTGTACCTGGAAATGTCAGAGGTGTACCTGGGAGTGTCTGAGGTGTACCTGGGAGTGTGAGAGGTGTACCTGGGAGTGTCAGGGGTGTACCTCGGAGTGTCAGCGGTGTACCTGAGAGTGTCAGAGGTGTACCTGGGAGTGTCAGAGGTGTACCTGGGAGTGTCAGAGGTGTACCTGGGAGGGTCTGAGGTGTACCTGGGAGTGATAGTGGTGTACCAGTATGTGTCAGAGGAGTACCTGGGAGTGTCATAGGTGTACCTGGGAGTGTCGGAGGTGTACTTGGGAGTCTCAGAGGTGTACCTGGGAGTGCCTGAGGTGTACCTGGGGGTGTCAGAGGAGTAGCAGGGGAGTGTCAGGGTGTGCCTAGATTGTGTGTCAGGGTGTGCAGGAGTATACAGGGTGTGCCTGGAGTGTCTGGTGTACCTGGGAGGAGTTGGGGGTGTAAAACAGGTGTCAGAGGTACCTGGGGTGTGGGGTGCCTGGGGAGTGTCGGAGGTGTGCCCACCTGGGGTCTCAGGGTGTACCTGGGGAGTGCCTGGGGGTGTGCAAGTGTCAGAGAATTGCCAGGGAACGTCAGGGTGTGTACCTAGAGTGTCAGAGGTGTACCTGGGAATTTCAGAGGTGTACCTGGGAATTTCTGAGGTGTGCCACAGGAGTGTTGGGGGATTGTACCAGGGAGTGTCAGAGGTGCCACCAGGGTGTCAATTAGTGTGCCTCAGAGTGTGGTGTGCACAGGTGTCAGGGGTGTACCTGGGAGTGTCAAAGGTGTGCCTGGGAGTGTCTGAGGTGTACCTGGGAGAGTCAGAGGTGTACCTGGGAGAGTCAGAGGTGTACCTGGGAGTGTCAGGAGTGTACCTGGGAGTGTCAGCGGTGTACCTGGGAGTGTCTAAGGTTTACCTGGGATTGTCTGAGGTGTACCTGGGAGTGTCAGAGGAGAACCAGAGAGTGTAAGAGGTGTACCTGGGAGTGTTTGTGGTGTACCAGGGAGTGTCAGAGGTGTACCTGGGAGTGTCAAGGGTGTACCTG
>NW_024749779.1:0-45000 GCF_018991925.1 Homarus americanus
CTCAAAAAAATTCGCCTCCTTATGACACACCCTAGTACCCCAAGGCACAGTACGGGACCATTACTATTTATTATATACATACACGACATAGGTATAGGCGTAGACAGCAACATAAGTAAATTTGTTGACGTGTAATTAAAGCTGACGAGGACTCCACAATACAGGAAGACCTAAACAATTTTTTCACATGGTCTGAAAAATAGCAGAATAAAATTTAATGTGGACTAATGTAAAGTACTTACTCGAGGAGATGTAAACAGAGAAAACCAGATATCAGATGAACAACGTTGTTATAGAGAAATCCGGCTGGGAGATTGATTTAGGAGTAATGATAAGTAGGAATCTTAAACGAAGACAACAATGTGTATTTGCTCGAAACAAAGTGAACAAAGTACTTGGGTCATACAAAGGAGTGTTAGTTGCAAGACTAGTGAAGTTATCCTAAAACTACATAAACTATACGTTGAGCTTGTGAGACCTCACTTGGATTATGCAGTTCACTTTTGGTCACCGTACTGCAAAATGGATAGCGAATACTTTGAAACCATACAAAGGAGGATGGCAAGACTAATCCTGTGTATTAGGAACCTTGAGTACAGAAAGAGATTAAAGCATCTTTATTTGCACTCCCTCGAGAGACGTAGAGTGAGGGACAATATGATCCAGGTGTATGAATGGCGGTCAGGGTTAAACAAAGGTGATGCAACAAATGTACTCAAACTATCCATCCAGGAGCAAACTCGTATCAATGGTTTTAAATTAGACAAATTTAGATTTAGATGCGAGCTATATTACTACAGGAATTGTTGAGTTATATTGTCTGCCGCAAGGACAAGATCCTCCTAGGACAAATAATAAGATTTTTAAATTATTATTTACAGTTTATGAATACTTCTCTGATATGTAAGATATTACTTTAGACTGTAATACCAAATCTAAATAAACCTAACCTTACCTAACCTAACCTAACCTATTTTGCACTTTAAATCAGGGGCTTTGGTCCTACTTTGCACTTTACCTGAGGGGGTTTTGTCTGGTGGGCTTTTGTCCAGGGGGCTTTTTCTAACGGGCTTTTGTCCGGACCCTGACTGGAACAGACCGACATACACCTGGGGGCCGTGGTTAAAAATAATACAAAGGTGCACAATTTTGGGACCCATGTAATATGTGTGTAAATTTTCAGGTCTCAAACTGTTTCCGTTTAGGAGCGATGGCTACAACAGACAGACAGACAGACAGACACTCCCCTTTGTTGTTATAATTAAACGGTGTCCAGCCATATTTTGACTGATACACAGCTCTCACCTTATCTCTATACCTCCTCACTCTTCTACTTTAAAGAGAATAAAGGAAAGTTAATCTTGGGGTGAAGATCAGAGCTTTAAAGTCTGCTGAATTTTGCCGGTCGACACCAGCATGTGTTTGACTGGAAGTGAGGTAATTATCACCGCGTACTACTGTAACATGTGTGTCTGCTATTAAGTGAAGGTAATTCCCTCCAGGAACCCTTACCACTCTACCCGTCTCCAGTTGCTCATATCTTCCCTCACTTGTCACTCACTACTCCACACCTCAGTTCCCACCTACGTTACCTTTCTCTCACCTCCGATCACCTTGTGCCTTTGTCCAGCCACCACCTCTCACCCTTCCCACATGTTCCTCTCACCATCACTCTACCCTTTAAATGTGTGTAACTGCCAATGAGAACAACTCTCGTATCGAATTTGTGTGGATTCCATCCCATGTTGGAATTAGCTGTCATGACCGTGCTGATAGACTGGCCAATGAGGCATGTAAGAAAGAAAATGTTGACCGTGACCTTTGCCTGTCCAATGCTGTGCTTAAAAACATTCAAGTCAGATTCATGAACTCTGATCTAGAAGAAAAGAGAAATGAAGAGAGACCTGGCAGTTGTAGCATTAGTAAATATGACAAATTTTGTGACAAGAGGTACCGGTATGGCCAGCATTAGGACAGAACCAGACAATGTGATGTAGTCGTGGCCGGAATTAGGCTAGGATACAGACACATCTGGCAAGTTAGTAACGCTGTACCCATACCGGAACACTCAACATGTAAACTTTGTGATAAACCCTTAAAGCATACACTTGAACACTATATTATTGAATGTGACACTGTCAAAGACTTCAGGCCACCTGGCTTATTGTATCATGAACTTTGTAATCACTATATTGAATCGGGGGTGCTTGGTGACATTCTTGCTGTTTATCCCAGATTTGCATGCCCACACTGATTAATCTTCAATTAGAATATGACGTCCAATGTATATGAACCACTGTCTTGCATGGCAGCGAACAGTGACATCACCCACATGACTCTGATCTATATATACTGCTAATGAATATGATGCATATCTTTTTGTACGAACTTCTGTTCTGCATGGCAGTAAACAGTGACATTACCCACATGTCTTTGTGTACAGAAACAATTTGGATAGAATTAATCGACGGTAGGGAAAAATTAATCACAGGAGTAATATATAGACCTCCCAATCTTGATAGAGTCAATGAGCGACTTATCTGGGATGAAATGAGCAGGGCTTCCATCACAACAAAGTCTGTATAGTAGACTTTAACCTTGGCCAAATAGATCGGACTGACCTTACAGGTAACTCAGAATCAGAGGATTTTCTCGAGACGATCCAGGACTGTTTTCTAAGTCAACATATAACCGAACCCACCCGGGGTAATAATATACTCGATTTAGTTCTGTCAAACAGAGAAAACCTCATTAGCAATGTCGAGGTAGGGAACGAACTTGCAAACAGCGATCGCAAAGAAATTAGATTCCAGTTAGATTTTCAGGGCAGACGTAAGGAAAATTCCACTGAAGTACCAGATTTCAGAAGGGCAAACTTTGACAGTTTAAAGAGGCAGCTGAGACAGGGGGAGTCGCGCTTGGCCGTCAACCTGACAGATGACACGGACCTGTTAACGAGATCTGAGATTGCCGATTTCCACGACAATTTAAATAATGAGTTACTTAATGCACAAAGGCAGAACAAACCATACAAAAAACTCAGATCAGACAACAATGACCCTAAATGGATAAATAATTATTTAAAGAACATCATTGGCCAAAGGAAGGCTATAGGTAGAAGGATAAATCGTGGCGAAATTTACCTCCGGGATTATTATAGGGTATTGTCGAGTAGGGTTAAAACCGAGATAAGGAAAGCCAAGAGGAATAATGAGGTAAGGATAGCAAGGGAGGCGAAGACAAACCCCAAAAGATTCTACCAAATGTATCAAATTAAAACACGAGAAAAGATTGGACCAATACGGTCAGATAACGGCGAGCTCACTGATAATGACAGAGAAATGAGCAATAATTTGAATAAATATTTTTCAACAGTTTTCACCACGGAAAATTTAAACATGATACCCGGGGTACCGACTCTATTCAGAGATAGTGAAGAAAACAAATTAAGCGAGATAGTAGTGACTAGTAACGATGTTAGTAAGCAAATAGACAAACTAAAGCCTAATAAGTCACCTGGTCCCGATGAGAAATTTGCCAGAGTATTAAAGGAATGTAAGGAAGAGTTTAGTATGCCCTTAGCAAAGTTGTTTAACATGTCCTTAAAAACAGGTGTAGTACCAGAATCCTGGAGGATAGCGAATGTAATGCCGATTTTCAAGAAGGGGGATAGATCACTATCCTCTAACTACCGCCCAATCAGTCTAACATCTATTCGAAATCACCTGGAGAAGCACAGATTGATCAATGATTCCCAGCATGGCTTCACAAGCGTACGTTCATGTCTAACTAATCTATTAACATTCTTTTCATCAGTTTTCGAATCGGTGGACGAGGGGCACAATTATGATCTGGTATATCTCGACTTTGGCAAAGCCTTCGACAGAGTCCCCCACGAAAGACTAATTAGAAAGGTAGAAGCACATGACATCAAAGGTAATATCCTTAAATGGATTAGGGCGTAGTTACAGGACAGGAAACAGCGAGTGAGCATTAATGGCACTAAGTCCCATTGGAGCAATGTCACAAGTGGAGTTCCCCAAGGCTCGGTACTTGGACCATTATTATTTATTATATACATAAGCAATTTTGCTGATGACACTAAAATAGGACATGTTATTAAATCTGACGAGGACTCAGCAAAACTGTAGGAAGATCTAAAAAAAATTTTCGAATGGTCTGAAAAATGGCAGATGAAATTCAACGTGGACAAATGTAAAGTACCTAGTATAGGAGATGTAAACAGGGAAACCAGATACCAGATGAACAGCGATGCCATAGAGAAATCCGACTGCGAGAGAGATTTAGGAGTAATGATAAGTAGGAACCTTAAGCCAAGTAAACAATGTGTTTTTGCTCGTAACAAGGCTAATAAAGTACTTGGGTTCATACAAAGGAGTGTTAGTTACAAGACTAGCGAGGTCATCCTAAAACTGTATCTTGCTGTTGTGAGACCACACCTGGATTAGGCAGTTCAGTTCTGGTCACCGTATTACAGAATGGATATAGAATCCTTGGAAAGAATTCAGAGGAGAATGACAAGACTAATCCCGGGCATTAGGAACCTTGAGTATAGAGACAAGTTAAAGCATCTTAATTTGCACTCCCTCGAGAGACGTAGAGCGAGGGGCGACCTGATAGAGGTGTATAAGTGGAAGGCAGGGCTAAACAAAGGGGACATTACAAAGGTACTCAAACTATCCAACCAGGAGCGAACTCGTAACAATGGTTTTAAATTAGACAAATTTAGATTTAAGAGTGAAATAGGTAAACACTGGTTTGGAAACAGAGTAGTGGATGAATGGAACAAGTTACCAAATATCATCATTAACTCGACTACGCTGAATAGCTTCAAACATTGGTTGGATGCTTATATGAGCAATAGGGGTTGGGTGTAAACGGGATTGCCCAGTATGGGCCAATAGGCCCGCTGCAGTTTCCTCCATTCTTATGTTCTTATGTTCTTATGAACCTCTGTCCTGCGTGGCAGTGAGAAGTGATACCACCCTCAGTGTCAAGACCTGACTGAATTACTCAGAATAGGCAAACTGTACTCCAAGCTTTGTCAATATATTTGTTAAACTAAAAAAACTTCGCTTTCACCTCCAACCTCTAACCTCTGATGTCAAGCCACATTAACACCTTCTCCTTCTTCCCTGCCACCCTTCCTCTCCCTCAGGGCGTCTTCTACAGTCATGAACAGCAAAGTACTGAACACTGAGGATATTGACACCTACTGCTGTGCCCTATTTGGTTACAAAACTGTCAATCAATTGATTGACATTAATTATTTCCAGTTCCAGAACAATCAGAGATACAACTTAAGACACCCAGAGCTACTTAGACCACCTCCCCCCCACCCCCATGCGCTCCTCTCAGTCCCAGACAGCCATAAAATATCATGGTGTGATGGTGTGGAACAACCCTGCCCCCCCATCCGAGCAAAGACTACGCTCCCTTCCTTTAAAATATCATCTTTTAAAAATATCCATTGTCTAAGTATTAATACTTTTGTAATACCTACTTTATATGCCTGCTCTTATTGTACCACCAAAACCGTTATATCATAAAGCGCCTCTTATTCCACCTTAACAGAACCTATTTTGTATGACTTAGTGACATTGTTTAATACGTTTTTTTTTTTGTCTCATAAGTCATTGATCCGGGAATTAATTATTGAGAAAATTACCTTATATATTTACCTACGTTAAAATATTTAACGACTGAGAGATGCATGAAACTTATTTATTATTTATATGTTATTGATAACCCGAGTATTAATGTTTGCAAACAATTACAAATTTTAACTGAAGAAAATTCAGAGTTGAAGCTAGAATGGATAATTACCTGTATGTGATCATTGTTTACATTTCTTACATTATAATGTGTCTTCCTTTTTATCTTGATCATGACACATTTTAACTCATTATTTTTTTTACATGAACCATAATAAATATTATGTCCAACATAAACATATTCTATCCATTTGCTAATTATAATTTTCTTTCTGCAGGTTAGTTGTAGTGGTGGTGAGCGACACACCTTGAGGCTGGCTCAGACCTCCCTCTAGTTAAGGTGGGTTCTCAGAGTAACATATTGCTCAGAACATTCTGGAGATTGGCAAATACAGTACAGTACAAATGTATACGTGTATAATATATTGATATATTCATGCTCAGCACCAATTAACGATTTTATATAAGTATTTATATAACGATAACCGTAAGAGCCAGCATTGTGGGTCTCCCTCTTGGCCATAAGTGAACTAGCTGGCCAGATGTAGCTCAAGAGGTACACTGCACACCATTAATTGCTAGTCGACTGTGATACTAAGAGTTATGTTATTATTTGACCGTGTCCTGGCTAAATTTTGAATACAAAAGGATGACCGATCATTTAAATAAATATTTATGGAAAGATAAACATTGGTATTTGGAAGACAGTCCCCAGAGCGGACACGAGGGGAACATAATCGCTAGCTTGCCTGTTTCACCAATTTACAGGCAGGAGTACTGGGCAGCAACTAGTAGTTCGTCTCGTGTCTGTTGATGGACTCTGTTTGCCCTCAAGTTTCGAAGAGGCTATGAAGGCCTTTCCCCCTCCCAAGCTGTGATTGCTCATGCCGCGTGCAATCACGCGGCATATATAACGAATCTTCCAACGAAACTAACTCTGAAAAAAGTGTCTCATTTATATAGACACCCACGTATTGATTGTTATATGAATTTCTATATTGTTCGTTCACTTTACTTTTCAACACTACACAGTGTTCAATGGAATTACCAATGTTAATATGGCAGCAGTATCAGGAAATAGTTTCCTAAGTTTCTATAGACAGAGACTGTGACTGACAACCCTAGAGGTGTTTCAGAAGAAGCAACTATACAAAGTCTACCTACTAAAGTCAACAGAACACCAAATTGTTCACAAAAATTGCATGTTCATGTATATAAGGTGCAAATACTGCAAGCGTTAAAAATCAAATGACAAGTCACGACATACGGAGTTTGTACCTTCCATCTTTAACTTGATTGATGACAACAGCTACCTGTAAACGGTAATGAATATTATGAAAACATTTGTGATAGCCTAAAACCTAATGTTTGGTGAGAAATAATGCTCAGTAAATGGTTTGGGAAATGTGAATATCGACATGCTGGAAAATTATGTTACCCTTAGCTGAAAAACTGAAGTTAGTTAGTACGCAACTTCTTCACTAAGAATTTCCCTGGTAGATAGATTGAACATGATGGGCCAGTCACCTGACCTCCCCACGGAAGACTCTTGATGTGATGAACTTAGACTTCTTTTAGCTGGGGTATGTCAGGGATTGTTTTCCATACCCTGTTACCTTTCTTTTAGCTGTTGTAATCACTGATGAAGGTTTTGTAAAGTCAATATTAAAGGTACACTAGAAGTAACATACATATGGGTTAAGTTTTCAAACCTAAATGGTCTCTTCTACATTTATTAAGAAAATAATCTATTGCACAATAACTAGGATATTATTATAATTAACCCTATGAGCTGTGAGCGTTAATAAAGGATGACGCGTATGTATAACGAGCTTCAGGAGCACACGTTTTCGTGGGTGAGAGACTGGTACAGACTGCAAGAAGCCGGCTACTTAATTACTGTACTTACCCACGCATTCAAGATCCAAGGCACTCAGTGGAATAACACTGTCACATGTATAGTTATGACCACTTACTGCTCATAGGCTTGTTACGTGGGGGATGAAATTATTTAAATATAATGTATGTAGCCCACATTTCACATTTATATAAGTATTACTGTCTGTTTGACAGGAGCTTATATATCGCTCGGCCACCGGCCTTGAGTTCAAGAAGGTGTAGTCTAACCACATAGTATACAATAATACCAATGGCTGCCTATCTATGTTATAAAAGATAATAATATGTGCTGAAGCTAAAGTGAGTTCTCTACACCCGAGGGTTGAGTGTTTGAATTCCTAGCCTTGATTGCCTTATGTGTGTGAGGGCTTTAAAATGCACATTTGCAACTTTTGAAGAGATTTGTCAGTAATAGCAAAAGAAACATAAAAATGTGGGAATAAGCATAACAATTATGTTAAAGTGTCAGAAACTAAAGTGAGTTTGATGAGAGTAAAATTATATTTAAAAAATAAATATATCAGATTTGAAGTTAAATTAAAATAAAAAATAAAATGGGCTGGCAAGGCTATAAAGGCACTACTGGTGAGTTCACAATTGTCTGGAACCATGTGATAATATAATAACCTTGAACTATGAGGTGCCAACCACCACCCTAGCATAGTACAATGACACACGGTTGCTCAGGAAAAAAAATATATTGCTCGTTATGAAGATGTGCATGAAAAGCCATCTTTGTTGAAATGCATTAGCACTGCTTCTAGTAAAAGGAAAAAATAATTACAGAATTGCGGCATGTGGTAGAATTGACTCTGGGACATGAGAGACAATAAATAACACCGGTCAACACAATTTTTCTGGCACAAGGTTTTTAAACGGATTTTAAGTAAATTTGGGATGCAGAATCCAAATATGACTTTGGTTTTTGTCTATCACATCAGGTTTTTGAGATATACCATATTGCACTTTTGCTGGGAAACGTAAACTTTTGGATCAAAATTGACGGTTTAAACATGTATACATACATTTTTTCAGCATTATAATTTGTATTTTTCTATAACCAAAAATTGTTAATATCAAATTGGAAAGTTAATGCACATATAATATTTAAATGTAACATTGAAGGGTGAAAAAAAAACAATTAATGTACGGTAGAAATAGTGCAAGTATTAAGATCAAGTTACAGTTACATAACTTCCTCTTTTTGGCCGATCTCTTATGTACAGCTTCTGGAATGTCTCTCATCAAACTCCAGCAGTAGTCCGCCATCATGTTTGAGTCCCATCGACCTTGGTAACGTTCTTCCATTACTTTAATGTCTTGATGAAAGCGCTCCCCTTGCTCCTCGCTCACTTCTCCCAGATTTTCTGGAAACTGGTCCAAGTGACTGTGTAAGTAGTGAACCTTGATACTCATTCTGCATCCAAGTACTTGTAAACTCAAGAGCAGCTCTTCCACAATTTCTTGATAGTTGTCAGCTTTCTTGTTCCCTAAGAAGTTCCGCACCACATTAGAGAAAGCATTCCAAGTTCTTGCCTGTGCCTCAGTCATTGTTGCAAGGAAGTGTGGATCTCTGAGTAGTGTTCTTATTTGAGGTCCATCAAAAATCCCTGCCTTTTTCTTCTCGTCGCTAAGACTTGGAAAGGTTGAGCATATATATCTGAAACACTCTCCACTATGATCAAGAGCCTTGACGAATTGCTTCATGATACCAAGTTTTATGTGCAGAGGAGGAAGGACAATGTTTTTCCTGTCAACCAGAGGATCGTTAATGATATTCTTGTCACCAGGCGTCAAACTATGTCTTGGTGGCCAATTCTTTTTCACCCAATGGTCTGCTGTAGCCCTGCTGTCCCAGTAGCACAGAAAACAGGGGTATTTTGTGTACCCTCCTTGCTGGCCCAATAGAAAGTTTACCATTTTCAAGTCCACACAAATTAACCATTCATGAGCATGGTATTGCAACCTCTCTAGAACAGTCTTAATGTTTTCATACTCTTCTTTAATTTGTACAGAATGTCCGATTGGAATTGAACCATACTTGTTTCCGTTATGAAGAAGAACACATTTCAAGCTCCTTTTAGAACTGTCAATAAAAAGTCTCCAATCCTTACTATCATATGCTGGTAGTCCCATGGAGAGAAGAAGTCCTTCTACATCATTACAAAAAACAAGCTGGTCATATGAATGAAAGTACTTCCGCAGTTGCTCTTCTCTGTTGCGATAAAAGGAGACACTCGTGCCAGGTTTTAAGAGTCGTTTCTCTTGAAGCCTGGAAGCTAACAATTCAGCAGACTGTTTTGGCAAATTTAGATCTCTGACCAGATCATTCAATTCTGACTGAGTAAACAACGTTGGCTTTTCACAATCTTCACCAGATGGCTTGAAAAGATCAGTCTCTTCATCTTCATCAGTAGAAACAGGTGAATTCCGGTCTATATCCTCAATCTCTGGTAGCTCAGTAAATTCTGGCACAGGTATTTCTTCACTGTGGGGAACTGGTCGTATGGCTGATGGGATATTTGGGTATTGCAGGTATTGTTTGTTTTTCTTATTGAAACCTTTAACATTGACGAGGCAGAAGTAGCAGTTATCTGAATGATTCGTTGGTTCTCTCCAAACCATAGGCACGCCAAACTGAAGTCTAACATTCTTTCTTTGAGACCAGGATCGCAAAGTTTCCAGGCAGGTTTTGCACACTTTGTGAGGAGCCCAACTTCTGTCCTGGTCTCCAAGTGGTACTTTAAAGTAAGCGAGGTACACTCTCTTCACAAAACTGGTGATGTTGCGCCTTTGACTTTTCAAAGTAAAGCTTCCACATATGTAGCAGAATATATCTGGGTCATTGCAGCAATTCCGTCTTTGGGATGTTGAAGCCATTGCCAGGTTATCAGTTTTCACCTGAAAATGATAAAAAAGAGGAGTTAGATTTATTACAAGTTCAAATAACTATGTTATATAAATTAACCACCACAATTTTTAGACACGAACCTGCAAAAAACTCTGAAAACGGAATTTTTGGTGAAATCCATCAAAATAGGGAATACCGATAGCGCAAAAACGTTACGTGATGGAGCAAATCTGAGATCAGATTTGGATTCAGCACCTTAAAGTTAGTAAAAAACAGTTAAAAGGTTTCATGCCAAAAAAAAAAATATTTTTTTGTAGACCAGTGTAATACAACCTCTTGTGCTTTGAAAATTAGGGGTTAAATAAAGAGTGTGTATAGGAAAGAGCTGGGCATCCATGCGTCTAAAATATGTGTTAATTAAATCAGCAATGAGCGGGTACTAATTGTGTTAACTCATGCATTACCGAGATAAATGGTTAGTTAGTGTGATGATGACAATCACCTTTGAGATTAGAGGCTGGATAGCATTCTAGGCCTAAGTAGTAGGAGTGTAACGACCCACATCATGCTGATAAAAAAAAAATCTTACAATTGGTTTGCAGAGCGTAGTTTTAAACGATAATAATCATTAGATACAGCTGTTGTACTTGACTTCCCTGGGTAGTAAATCTGGGTGTGTCATGTTAAACCTGTCTGCATATTCTACGTCTGTTGTTTGTTTGGTTTATTTTTTTTAATGTGTTGCCCGTTTCCTCTGCAGTAATCAGGAATGGACCTGAAAATTTGGGCGAAAGTTTGGAGATCCGTTCAGGTTCTCTAACCAAGACAGCGTCGCCTATTTCTAGAGTTATAGGCTTAGTCTGTTTTGCTTATAAATCATTTCATTATGTGATGTTGCTAAATGTTTCTGTACTTGACCATGGATGTCTGTGAAGACGCTGATTTGTTTTGTTGCGAAATCGTCCGTATTGTAGACAGGGCGATGTTTGCCTGAAAGTACGACATAGGGCAAACGTTTGTCTGTCCCATAATCAATATATTAGGGTGATTGTCCGTTGAGCTATTGATCGGCCCGTTAATAGAGGCTGCGACTTGAGGTAACCGATACCCCCATGCATTGTGCATTGGATTCAGAATATGATGAAGAATGTCAAGGATTATACGATTGGTTCTTTCGAGAAGGCCATTTGCCTGTGGATGATAAGCTGTGATGAAGCTATGTTGGATGCCGTTTCGCAGAAATATTTGTGCTAAAAGTTAATTCTTGAACCCTAATCCGTTGTCGGAGAGAAGAACCTTGAGCGTAATAAAATAGCATCTGAGATGAATAGCTAGGGGCGTGAGGCACAGATTCGGTTGATTTTTCCTGCAGTGGGACTAAAATCACAAATCTAGAAAAATGATCGACACACACACCAGTACGTACGAGGATCATTGGTGACTTCTTGGAAATAGAAAAGTAGTACCCTTGTACTACACACAAGATAAACATTTAGCAATGTGTTGCTCGGTCATTTTTCTTTGTTGTCCAATAATATTTTTTCTGATTTCTGCAAAGCATTTGTCATGGCCTGGATGGCTTGCTTGAGGTACTATCGTGCACAAAAGTCGTGTCCACTACCCAGCCACAGTGAGGTTTCGAATAGCCTTGAGTCTGAAGTTTCAAAACAGCTGGGGGAAATGCTATGGTCGGCCAACAGATGTCGCCCACTGTAGTGTGTGTGTGTCTTGGGGAATAGAGGAGGAGAGGGCTGGATGAGAGGCAAGTTTATTTATTATTTATACCACCATAATTTCAAGCTGCCTTTTTAACTGCGTTTTGTTTTACAGTTGTTTCTTTATGGTTACGAATTCATGGAACAGGTGCAGTGCCCTGGGTGCTTATTGCCGCTCAGGTCACAATGATACTTTAAAAAATGGAATATATTAAGGATAAAAGTGAAATATGCAAGGATCAGGGTGAAGGGCCTTGGTCAGCTAGTTTTACTCAGAGACCCCGTCACAATTTTGTTGTTATTCCGACGAAGAGATTATGGTAATATTTATTCATATTCCACCCATCCTTTGCTTAATAAATATTTGTGATAATATGCAATATTATATAATTATATACTTATGTTAAAAAGAGTGGAGTGAAAAAGTTATCAGTATTGTAAAATAGTATTCAGACTTAATCTAGTTCCAATTCTTCCAAGTTCCAGTGTTTAAACACCCCACCACAATATGCAGGCTTCATATATTTTGGAGTGTGCTCAGTTACCATTAATATTGTGTGCTGAACATCATGAGCATTTCAATGATGGTAGCAATTGTAACTATATAATTATATTGTGTTATAAGACAACACATTCCACGACGTGTCCTACAGATCATTGTATACCACACAATACATAATTTGTGGCTGTTAAGTTACTTTGTTATGAATTTTCATGCGATATAGTTTAAGACATCATTAAGGACATGGATTTAAAATAACACTGTAGGTGAGTTAATATATATTAATTGTATTTACAAACAATACTAAAATCCAAACAATACACCAATACACACATCTTAGTATTTGGTGCAGCCACCAATTACATTCAGGACTTCATCAAGGCGATTAGGGATGGAGTCGACCAGCTTCAGGCACACCCCTGGTCGTTGACGTATACTCTCCCACACGTCGTAAGCTTTGGCCTCTATTGCTGCACAGGTTCGCTGCTCCCCAACATCCCAATCACGTTTCATCATGGCCCAAATAGGTTCAATCGGATTAATATCACATCCTAGTGTTGGCCAGTCGATGACCTCAATTTCAGGGTGATCCTTCACTATGTTGCTGGTATGAATGGGACTGTTGTCTTGAACCAGCCTGATAGTGTGGGGGGCTGGAATTAGCACTTGCTCCAGGATGTCTACATACTGCTCACCAGTGAAACGGCCATTGATCTTGACCAGTTCAACTGGTCTATGTGCTCACATCCACCCCCAGAATGACACTGACACCCTACCACTCACTGCGTGATGTTGAATGGGTTTCTCATGGTAGCTGTGTTGGGGGCATCCAGCACTGCCTTGCTTCGGCTCCCACTGACCTGAACACGGTTTCATCGGTAAATATAATGGTTCTCCAGTATTCTTCTCTATGTGGAAGGTGTTCCAATGCAAAGCCGAGTCGACACTCCTTGTGAGTAGGTGTTAGCCACCCTTTGTGAGCTGGAATATCGCAGTCGATCCCGGCTTCATGAAGTCTGCGTCTCGTCGTCATGTGATGGCAGTTGAGGCCCAGATTTCTTGTATGCTCCACTGATGTTCGCATTGGATATGCCGTTGCAGCTGCCACGATCATGGCGTCCATCCTTGCCGACGTTACTCGTGGCCTCCCGCTTCGAGGTTTCGTCTCCACTGAGCCCTCTTCCTCCCACCGGCGGATCCACCTCCTAATCGTCTTGGTGCTCCTCCCCACTTCGAGAGCAATGTTCGGCACAGTTGCCCCGGCTCTCCACATCCCGATGATTTGGCCTCGCTCAGCAATCACTGCCGACGAATTTGCTCGTCCTGCAGGCATATCTGAAATGGCAGAGTAATATTATGTTGTGGTAACTGATGCAGGCTTTTATATACTAGAGTAAATTAATGGTAGTAGTAACACCTAGGTTAAGTATTATTACTCTGACATAACGTTTTGGTAAATCTTTTTGGATCAACTGCCCAAGAAACCCTTCCTATTTCATGTATTCATAGTGAACTGCAAGTGGATCCTCCCTCCCCCCCCCCCAAACCTCCACCACCACCCCTACGACTGTAGAGTGAACATTCGCCGATAATCATCATCATCATCAAGATTTAGTTTAACCAGACCACTGACACCCATTTGAGTCTCTCCTAGGGCTGGCCAGAGGGATTAGTTAACATATATTTCTGTTTCTATAATTTAGTGTTATATTGTTTGGAGGAGATTACAGTATTTCAAAAAGGTCAAAACTGAACTTAGGGAAAATTTTGGGGTCTCTGCTAAAATATCTTACATTGTAGGGTTAGTGAAGCACATTGTTCGATACCGATTATAAATAGGGCATTCAATGAGAATATGTTGGACTGTTATTTGTGTTCGGCAGTTGGAGCATATAGGTGGGGTTCCATTAGGGGAAGACATGAGTTGGCCATGCGTCAATCGCGTATGCCCAATTCTTAGACGATTCAGAATAGTTTCGTGATGTCGAGAGGATTGTTTTGATGGTGACCAAGAATAAACTGATGATTTGATCATTTTTAGCTTATGACTTGTTGGTTCATTTTCCCAGGACTTTTGTCAATCGTCAAATATTAATTGTTTATAGGTAGTTAGCCTCGCCGATAACCAAAATATATGGTTTTCCACTGCTTTACATATTTCTTTGACAATTTTCAGCTATGACATGTTCGTCCCAGATTACATATAACTGTAATAGGTTACATTACGTTAGGGTTCGTTATATAAAAACGTTATTCTTCATGTTCATTGAGTCGTTCTGAATTCCATTTCTGCTCAAAATACTACATTACCCAACCCAAACTCCCAGGTTGCAACTGGGGGTGTAACATAACCGAGTAAGGTAACGTGCGGCAAATGCATAGCACATCAAACACCATATTTTTATGATGAAGTTAACTAAGGAGCTCATATAACAACTGTCATATAATTATAATATGGTGTTCCACTAATTACAGCAGATATTTGTAGAGGTGAAAGAATATGTGATTCTGAGTATAAAACTTCTATACATATATGGATTTTTCGGTTTACGTGTAGCCGTGAGGTGGATTTTACAAATTAAGCAAGACAACCATTACAAATGGCGGAGTCGAAGAGGAGATACCGATAGCGATAGCGAAATATAGGAAAGGGGAAGAAGGTTTAGTAGTGAAAGAATGTGGGTTAAACGGAACAGACTTTAAGGGGGAGAGAAAATGTGTGGCCTTCTGCCCACTGCATGATATTGGGTGGTAGGTTGGGGTGACTGGGGCGATGGGAGGGTGGAAAGGATGTGGAGAAAAGAAGGCGAAAGGAAATGGAGGGCCCATCCCTATTTGGGTGGGGTGCACCTCATCTTTAATTTGTTTGAAGGGCCCATTCATTATTTTTTCTGAGTAGGGTTACACTTTTTATTATAGATAGAGGGAAACGGATGGAGATAGAGACGTGGTGGCTCAATATCACATATTCTTTCACCTCTACAAATATCTACTGTCACTCATGGGACACCCTGCAATAGTATAAGGACGACATGGGCTATGCTGACAAATTAATGTGACTTACCTGTTGGTGACGACGATGGTAGGAATGAGACCTCGGCATGTTTCAGTGTTCGACATCATCTTCCCCTGGTGTGGGTGGCGCCAACCTTGGTAACAACTTGTGTATTCTCCGTGACTACCAGTAATGGTAGTCACGGAGAATTAATTACTGGTGTGCCCATCAGTCTCACCGCAGTAGCCATGAACGGCAAAGATATGGTTGTTGTAGTGCTTTTATTTACCCGTTACACATCTCTCACCATGCTTAATAATGTTAACTATCTTTATGACATTCTTATGGTTATCAGTGATTGCGGAAATCACGATGTTATGCTCCACCTACACAGCCTGTTACAAGACTAAACCCCCCCCCCCCACACACTACAGTGGGCGACATCTGTTGGCCGACCATAGCATTTCCCCCAGCTGTTTCGAAACTTCAGACTCAAGGCAATTCTAATCCTCACTGTGGTTGGGTAGTGGACACGACTTTGGTGCACGATAGTACATCCAATAAAAAATTATTCGGCACCCTTATGGCGTGATATAATATGACACACCACACGAGAATTTTTGAAAAAAAAACTCCTGAGGTAGGTGCATGGTTGGTATACCTGGCCTGCTGAGTTGTGCACCTAGGCCTGCCCGCTCCACCCTAATGCAAGGTGTCCCCAGTTTCGACGTAGCTCTGTATCCATCGGTACCATTTGGCTGATTGGGAACCAGCATTGAATGCGTCAAGGAAGATCTTTTGGATATGGGGCTTGGTAGTCCTTCTGAGGTGGTTCTTGATCTGTTGCACGCTTGCTGGAACTTGAATGTGTATGCTTCTAGAACGTGTGGCTGCCTTGGCTGCTTCGTCTGCCATGTCATTTCCCCGGATCCCTACATGACTGGGAATCCAGTGTAAGACGACTGGACGATTTTGTCTTTGGAAGTCCTGTAGCTGTGCGAGGATCGAGGTTATGATGTGGACGTTGTCTCTTGGTTAACTGTGTTGCACCGCCTGCATGGCCGTGTTCGAGTCCGTGTGAATTATGATGGACTTGTTGTGTTGTGTTGCAGCGTGTTGTAGGGCCTTTGAGATTGCTACCAACTCTGTTTGTAGGGTGGAGCAGTCATTAGAAAGTCTCCATAGGAGGGTCTGACCTTGGGTGTAGAAGGCTGCTCCTGATCAATGATGTTTTGGGTCCACCGAGTTGTCTGTGAAGTATGATGCTGCATCAGCCGGTGTTTCGGTGGCTATGGCTTCATGAGTTATTCTTTTGAGGTCCTCCATCTGGCGGATGGCATTGCTATCACCTAGTTCGGTAATTTCGAATGTGGCTGGTGGAGGGCTCCATGGTGGTGGTACTACATAATCCCTGTCTCGTATGTCTTGGTTGTTCTTGACGAGTGTTTCTGCTTGCAGGCGCCCGATGACCTCACTTGCCTCGTGCGACCAGGTGGCCCCTCGCACTCTGTGGTCGAGGTGGAGGGAGGCACTGATTCGCGTTTTGGCAGCTGTGGGCTTATCTGATCTACAGATTTTGGCGAGGAGACCGGCTGTCACCTGCTTGACTCGTACTGCCAAGGGTGGTAGTTCAGTTTCCATTTGGAAATTGCAAATTCTGGTCCACATGGGTGCTCCGAGCATGGTCCTCAGAGCATTATTTTGGATAATTTCTGGATTAGCTATCTGGTCTTCTCTTAGTCCAATAAGTGCTGGAGCACTGTAGTCTACCAGCGATCTGATGGCGGCCGTGTAGTAGGCTTTGAGCACGTGTATGTTCGCTCCTGCGGTTGTGCTGTTGAGCGACCTCATTACTGTACAGTATGTTGTGTCTACTCTTCGTCCTGTGCCTGAGATACTCGAGCCAGATTCCAAGACACTGGTGGGTGTTAGTCCAGACTTCCGGCGTGTTTTGTATGGAGAGCATCATGTCTGGTGTGTCTGTGGTTTCCCGTGGGCTGTAACACTCCCCCAGCTGAGCGTGCGCGCTCAAGAAAACAATACAAAAGATCCTGGTGTACTGCAAAAATTGGCAGAACAGGCTCACTTTCTCTTTAAGCAAAACAAACAAAACAAAAATAAACACAGCAATTCCATGTCTATACACAAACATCAGGTCTGTTCGCTATAAGTGAGGCTCCTTCCAGATAACAAAGTTTTACAACAGAACGCACTATCACATCGAGCGCAGTCTTCACCTTAACGCGACAAACAAGCTCATGATCATCAGGCCTCGCTTTTTTATTTTATTTTTTATTTTTTATTTATTTTTTTTTTTTAGGTAAAGGTGGGGAATTGATGGAAGGCATGCTGGGGCTCAAGGCACAGCCAGACATGAGGGATAGAGAAGTCACGACAGATAGTCGTGGGAGGAAAGGTTGGAAAAGAAGTTTAATGATTTAAACAGAGGGGGACGACACCCCATGTTTTACATATTACAGAGTTTGTTGACTAACTAAGCTAACCTAGGATTTAGGATGAGGTTGCACAATGGTTACTTTAATAGAAAATGACTAGATTGATTTTACAATTACAAGTTTATTAAAATCTTATACTGTGTTACGTTATGGACTCACTAGATTGTGACTTGTTAAATGTGAACTTATATCATCTAAGTTTTAATCTAAGGTGGATCACTGTGGCGGACATAGATGGGTCGCAGGTTGGGTTGTTGTAGTCCGGGCAGACTCCGGGGCCACCAGGCGTGGGGTCTCCCTCCGTTGATGTCTTCCCCGCATCGGTGAACTGGGCAGTGAGGGTCGTCCAGGAGCTTGTCCCAAACCTTCTTCCCTAGGCGATGAAACCTGACGCTGAGGGCCTCTGTTTTATTTCTTAGGTGGATGGTTTCCACTGTCTCCTGGTAGGGTGGCGCTTGGCCACTGGCTAGCCTCAAACACTTGTTTTGGAAGCTCTGTAGTTGTTGCAGTCTAGTCTTCCCAAGTATGACGAGTGGTATATGTGGGTACTAAAACACAGGCCTCAACAGCGCCTTGTACAGGTGAACATGTATCTTCTCAGGCATCAGTTTAAAACTTTTTAATTTGGCTGCGTCGACTTTTGCTTTATTTATTCTGTCCTTCACGTGGGAAATGATGCCCGTCCGAGAGATGATGAGGCCGAGCAACCTGCCTTGTTTAGATTACTCAATCTCTTCGTCGTCGATCATCAATGGCGCCGGCTTGAATTTGGCTATGAGTATGACCTCGAATTTCCTTTTGTTTGTTTTTATTTTCTATTTATTTTCATAATCCGAGATATCCATTATTGCCCGAGCAGTGAGTCGCGCCATCCTTGCAGTGGACCTTCCTGGGCAGGTGACGATCTGTGTTACATCGTCGGCATACATGACGTACTCGCTGCCGACGATTGGGGGTGGCAGGTCAGCCGTGTAGAGCGTGTTAAGGGTTGGTTCGAGACAAGAGTCCTGAGGCACGCCGCTGGATAGTGAGAATACTTCTCCCAAATGTTCTTGCATCTTGATTTTGGCTCTGCGGTCCATAATGAAGTTGCAAAGCAGGGGCGTCAGTTATTCGGGTAGCCCCAGTTGTATGATCTTATACTGCAGTCCTGTGTGCCAAACTTTGTCAAACGCCTTGCTGACGTCCCTCAGTACTATGTTGCACTGCAGGCGGACAGTCATGGCATTGGCGATCTGCTCGTAGGCCTGGGCTATGGCAGTGGATGTGCCTCGGTACTGGCGGAAGCCGAACTGGTAGAGATTATGCACGTCTTCGTCCTCCAGATACATCCACAACCGCTTGTTTACTATTTTTTCGAAAATTTTGGCAAGTACCTCTAGCAGCGATATTGGTCGAAAGTTTTGGACTTTGTTTGGAGGCTTCCCTGCTTTTGGTATGAGGCGAATAACGGCGATTTTGAACATCTTAGGGAAGTATCCAGAGGCGAGGCAGGCGTTGCATATATGAGCAAGCCTCTCTATCATGTTGTTAATGTTGCTTTGGCCAAAATATTTTGTTTTTAAACCCTTTTATGACGGCTGACACATCTGCAGGAACTATGCGCTCCGTCAGGTAGCTTCCGTCCACCAGTCTAGTGAAGTCAGTCCGTGGGAGCGGCTGGAACAGGTGCTGATGGTCCTGCAACTGACCTAAAATGTCCTCCTCAAACTCCCTGTCGAAGCCCTCGTTCTCCTGTTCACTAATGATAAAGATCTTCCGTAAATTTCGCCGATGTAATTGTTCTTGATTTTCCTCCTCGAATATTTTCACGTTGTTTTAGTCGAGCTGGTAAGGGACCGTGCTAGAGGTGGAACCCATCAGTCGCTTGATCCCTTTCCAGAATGCAACAGAATCGCGGTAATTGTTGGCTGCCTCCCACACCAAGGCGGCCCACTTTTGTTCATGTCGACGTTTGCTCTCGCGCTGGATGTCCGTCTGTAGCTCTCGGTACTGGTCTCTTGCGTCCACCCGCGGATACTGGCTAGCTGTCTCACGTGATCGTACGGGACAGAGCTGCCTCAGCTGGTGATTAGTGTGAGGATGGGGAATGGTCCTGTGAGTGGTGGTCGGGATGTTGTTGTCGATCTCAGTCTTCACATCCGTGTTCCATTGTTCGCCTGCTTCGTCGATGTCATTGGGGTTGGCTTCTTCCAGGTTTCTCCCCTGCTTGAGACCGAGAGACTCCTTGAAGGAGTCCCAGTCTACCCGTTTGAGGTTTGACCTGATGTTGGCAGGGATCATAATGGGAATGGATGAGAACGTCACGACGACTGGCAAGTGGTCGATGGTAGTGATGTGTCTGGCGATAATGTGCCTGTTCAGGAGGGCCTCGTTGTTAGAGAGGATAATGTCTTGTGTTGTGGCACTGGCACGTCTGATCAATGTCGGGAAATCTGGCCCGAGGTGTTGCAGTTTTCCCCTTCTGATGTTGTCATACAGCGCCACACCGACGTTGTTCTCATTACCGTGTCCTAGTATGGCGTGGCGCGCATTTAAGTCCCGTATGATGTATGTTGGTTTTCTGTGGCGTAGCAACTGGTTGAGGTATTGTTCGGGTAAGTAAGGACGTCTGGGAGGTAGGTACACTCGGAAACCATAATCTCTAACCCACCTGGGTCGGTGTTGGAGGTTAGAACATTGTCCTTTCTGGACGGGGGCCCACTCTTACTATCACGAGGCAACACACGCACGAACACACACAGTCATAGTACGGCTGAATAGATGACATTATGTATAAATATTGTATATGGCATTTTATACTCTGCATTATCTTCATTACATATAAACATGAAGAAAAAATACCATAGGTTGTAGTTACGAAAGTATGAATGGAAATAAACACTTCCAAACCACCCAGTGAATCCACACAGCGCTTACAGCGCTTGTGTGTGTGTGTGTGTGTGTGTGCCAGACCACGATGCTTCCCATCATTCGCGTAGCTATATGAAAAATCGTGTTTAATTTAACTACATATTTCAAAAACCTTAAATTACATGTGGATCAGTCACTCCTCATTTGACACACTTATAGTGTAATACTTTGACCATCCCACCTGGGCACATGGAGGCGAATGATGGGAAGCATCGTGGTCTGGCACACACACACACCAAAGCGCTGTAAACGTTGTGTGGAGTCTCTGGGTGTTTTGGAAGTGTTTATTTCCATTCATAATTTCGTAACTATAACCTATGGTATTTTTCTTCGTGTTCATATATAATGAAGATAATGGAGAGTATAAAATGCCATATACAATACTTATACATAATGTCATATATACAGCCGTACTATGACTGTGTGTGTTCGTGCGAGTGTTGCCTCGTGATAGTTAGAGTGGACCCCTGTCCCGAAAGGACACTGTTCTAACCTCCAGCACCGACCCAGGTGGGCTAGAGATTATGGTTTCCGACTATAGAATGTGCATATGAAAACAGGTCCCCTAGTTGTCTACACCTGCACTTCTATAACTGAAGCCTCGAAGTCTGGCAACACTCTGTGATTCTGCCGTGACCTGATGGCCACAGCGACATCATCGTTCAGCTCACCCGTCATGTTCCTCTGGTATACACTGTAGCCAAAAATTTTCAGCTTACTTTCGTCCTTTATGCCAATACTGTTTAACAGAATAATGTCTGGGTCTAATTGATAGTATAAGTTAGACAGTTCGTTACGTCTATTAAGGGACCAGTGTAGGACATTATGTTGGACAATTTTCATCCTGCTACCGACTGCCATTTCGGAGACTGTAGCTTGTGGGAGTCGCTTGAAGTGTTTGGCTTCTGCCATTTCTAGGGAGCCGGAACCTCTTAGCAGAACCTTCGGACATCTGCTTGTCAGTTAATGGCGGGCCCTCGACCTTCTCGTCACCCATGTACAGGAAGGTGTTCAGGTCCTGGGCCTGCGCAGCTCGAGGGTCTTCTTCCTGTGTGGAGTAAGTCGCCATCATCCAGACACAACCATTGACTGTGGTTGCAGTCCGATGGTCACTGTCGTCGCTGGGAGTACATGTATTGGGGTCACGAAGGTTTATGATGTCATTGGAGCTGTGTTCTCAGGGGACTGTCTGGCCGCGTCAGGGCTATGGTTATACTGACTTTTGCCTAAGTCAGGGAGGTCATGTTCTATTTCTGGAGTGGGTTGAGGTCATCGATAAGTCGTTGAGTGGGTTACTGCCTTCAGGATTTCTCTTGAAGGGACTTTGTCGCTTCTTTTAATAGGTGCAATGTTGTTCCTGGTTAGTGTCTCGTTGAGGTGTTTCGAGAATGAACCTGGATGAACCATGCTCATGTGATGGGCATGCAGGTAAGACAAGTATAGAATGGTTGCATTGGACTCGTCCACCTGTGGAGAGGAGACGCTCCTGATGCTCTCTGCCACTGCGTCCCTCATAGCGCCCAGTGACTCATTAACTGCCTGTTTTATTGAGTCCTTGATGATTCTTTTCTCTGATTGCAGGACTTCCATGGTCTCGCTGACATTGTTGAGTTTTTGTGAGTCTGCTTGAGTTTCTTTCATAGTGCCATTTAGGGTTTGACTGTGAGCCATGATCGTCAACTGAGTGGTCCTTTCTATGGTGTTAGAAATTTACCTGGTTTATTTTTGTTTGGTTATTTCGGTCATTTTCTTCTCTGTTTCTTGAGTTACCTGTTTCCTGACCAGGTAGGTGGCAGGTCCTGTGGGCACCCTCGCAGACGACACACTTTTTGATGGTGCTACGGCAGTCTTTGTAGAAGTTTTGATCAGATGAACACTCAGAGCATATGACTCCTTACAACGGGCAGTTCTTGGTCATGTGGTCATTGTATTTATAGCACTTCATACATTGTTGGATGGGCGTATACTTTTCATATTCTATTTGGTGTGATAAGATGGAAGTGCCATATGCATAGAGCCCCTTCTCCTTCATTCTTTTTGCCTCCCTTTGTGTCTGCAAAGCGAACCTTGATTATATTATGGGCATACATAGGATACACCTCTACAACCTTGACATTGTTTTGCTTTTTTATTTCATTTCTTATTTCTTCTGCGTTATTTTCCACTACATCGTTGTCTAACTTCTTACATACAAGGGTGAGCTTGACTCCTTATTCCCGTGGGACAATGACCTCGTAACCGTTGGTTTTCATTTTGTTCATGGCGCTAGACTTAAGTAGTTTATCAGCATCTTCATCTGTCTTTGTGAGGATGATGCAACCATCTCTCAGATCCACAAGTCTATTTATCCTCACCTTTAGGTCGCTGAATAGCCTTTTTAGCCCTATCCGAGACCCCTGGGTCGGGGTTCCAGAGCCCTTCCCAAAGGCCATTGGTTCCTATGGATATATTCTCCGGCTACGATGACCATGTCATTACGTTGAAAGTTGCGCTGCAGTTTGAGCTGTTTTGTCGGCTGCGTAGCAGAGGCAAGTATTTGTCCAACCAGTTTTTCCAGAACTGGTCTGCTAAGAACTGGGCGTGTTTCCACCCTTTTCTATATGATGCCCCAATCTGCAGACCACCTGATGGGAGGCTATGTTTCGGTCCCAGGCACAGAAGGTGAGTGGGTGTAAGTGCCTCCAGATCATTGACATCTTCTGACACAAGAGCAATAGGCCTCTCTTTCACCACTACTACAAATTCACAAAAATACGTCTGAAGGCGCCCGTCGTCCGACGCTTGTGATCCTACGATCGCTCGGAGGACCTTTCTTACCATCCGTATCTGGCGTTCCCACACACCGCCCATGTGTGACGTGGTGGGGGGCTTGAACACCCAGTCTCTCTGCTTCCTGAAGAAAGCATTTTGAAGACTCTGATCGTGCACCCAACTTCGTACTGCTGATCTCAGTTCCATTTCCGCACGAACCATGTTCGTCCCATTTTCCGATCGTAAGCGTTCCGGAGTGCCTCGGCAGGCTGAGAATCTTACAAATGGCATTAAGGAAGGCGTCAGCGTCGAGCGATGCAAGGACCTCAAGATGTACAGCCCGGGTGGTCAAACACGTGAATAGACAACCCCAACTCTTGAGGCGCTACGTAGAGCCAGGTGATTTTGTTTAGTAGCCTGCTACCCCTGGGAATCAAAACTTTCTGTCTCAAACACACCAGTGTGTGTTCCCTTCCCAAATGTCCAGCATGGTTCTCACGTACATCTCTTACTATGATTTCAGTGAAGTAATGCTTGTAAGGAAGCAAGATGGGATACCAACTCTGAAAGCTCAAACACGGCTCCAGTTTGTAAATCCCACCTTGTTTACTCAGTCCACTCCCGGTAAGAGCCTTTGTCTCCTCTTGATAACACTCCCTTAGCACCGAGCGTAAATGACAATTTTCGCCTCGTTCAACTCCGCTACACTTAGGCAGCTTTGCATGTCTTTCTGGAGTCCCCCTTTTCTAAGTCATTTTATTTATTTATTTTTTTTATTATTTTTGTTTTTGTTTTTACCAGGCTACTTCCTTCAGCAGGTGGGTCCAGGATGAATGGCCTCTCTTCGTAGCAGGTGTACTGTAGCAGAAAACTTATCTCGTCCCGGGTCCCACACAACTCTCTGTTTTTGTGCAATTAGGCGCCACTCCGCCAGGATTTATATTGTTGGGAAAGTTTGGGTGATCATTACGGAAAGGTGTGGGGAGCTGATACTACCCAGTGGCCTTAGTGCCGGTGGACGACTACATCTCTAGAACTCTCCAATCTTTCACTGATAATGAAAAGTCGCCATCTTTCTTGAAGTAACCAGCCCCTGTTTCCCTGAACTACTTAACTTGTGACTCCATGTGTGTCAGTAATGATAGTGGTTGTGGCAGTCGCACACCTCGTCAAATATAGAGCGGGTTCATTGTATCCCACGGGATCACTGATGGTCCTATGGGATGTGTCGTAACCGCAAATGGGCCCCTTTCCCCCCCTGTTCTACATTCAAGTGGCGTCAGTGCATGTGGGACATCTTGAGCAATCAGTAGCTCAATTCCTTCACCATGATCAGCCGGTGCGTAAGTTCCACGAAGATCATCCATTTTTCAACATCATGAGGCATAACCACCTATTTTGTCCGAGCTACAGGAAATCTTTCAACAATCAGCACCTTGGGTAGGAGCACCGTATGACCCCGCCTCCTTAAGATTAGCGTACGTCTTACCGGTTGTCCTGTCTCTTGCATCTTTCCCATAAGCCTTGCAGCTACAGCAATTGTGCATTAGTGCCTGTCTATCTCGCGCATCATTTCTAAAGCTTTCAAGTTGAATATGCAGGTACACGTCTCGTCTGCTAATTTCTGTAGAGCCCTTCCATCATTTATTTTCAATATTGGTCCATTCATCAGTCGCACATAAAGGGTGTTTGGCCTTAACTATGGACTTCGTAGACACACAACAGGTAATGGGCCTTAACTATGGGCTTCTTAGACACACAACAGGTATTGGGCCCTAACTATGGGCTTCTTAGATACACAACAGGTATTGGGCCTTAACTATGGGCTTCGTGGACGCACAACAGGTATTGGGCCTTAGCTATGGGCTTCGTAGACACACAACAGGTATTGTATAACAGCTGCATAACATCATCACATTGAGCATCACAACATAGTATTAATTTTGAGCAACACAGCATAGTAATATATATGAGCATAACAGCATAGTATTATATATGAGCATCACAGCATAGTATTATATTTGAGCATCACAGCATAGTATTATATTTGAGCATCACAGCATAGTATTATATATGAGCATCACACCATAGTATTATATAGGAGCATAACAGCATAGTATTATATTTGAGCATCATAGCATAGTATTTATATATGAACATCACAGCATAGTATTATATGAGCATCGCAGCACAGTAATGTGTGTATATATATATATATATATATATATATATATATATATATATATATATATATATATATATATATATATATATATATATATATATATATATATATACATATACATATACATATACATATATATATATATATATATATATATATATATATATATATATATATATATATTTCATATAAATCTAATGAAAACGTGGATAAGATAAAAATCTTGATAAAAATCACACGGGAAAATAGAAACAACGGGTACTTAAGCTTTCGTCTTTATTCCAGGGCATCTGAGATGTCTTGAATAGAACAACTAAATCTCCGATGACTACACCTATCAAAGCTCTCTATATATATATATATATATATGGCTCTCACAATTGTCTTGATCTACCTACCCAGCACCACGAGCAACGCCATCTAGGGACGAACCACGAGTATGACTCGTCATAGTTACCACTCCCGGGTTTCCCTTCTCCATATCCTGGTTGTTGCTTCACCTCCTCAAAGTCTTCTTTGTCAGCTCGAGTTCGAGGAGAGAGCACTACACTCTGGGAAGTGACCACAGGATCACCTATCCTGGAAACCTACGGCACAGTGACTACCTACCGTCTTCTACAATACTCAGCCTTACTCGTCGGCCATCTCAGCTCCGCACTTAAGTATTTGTAATCTTATATTGCCTCCCCCACGTCCACTTGCTTCAAAATTGTTTATGTTGTATAAATATGTATATACTGTTAATGTTTAGGTTAAGTATGGTTAAGGGTAATTTATAGGAAGCTGAATATTTGGTTAAGAAATTCATGGTACTTTATTATACACAACGAAAACTCTCATCCTTTGTCTACCCTTTTATAGTCCGATTGTCTTTGTTTTTTTTTTTTTGTTGCCTGTTGGGATCTAGATTGTATATATATATATATATATATATATATATATATATATATATATATATATATATATATATATATATATATATATATATATATATATATATATATATATATATATATATATATATATATATATATATATATATATATTTATATAATAATATATATATATATTATATATATCAACACTGTATATATATATATATATATATATATATATGTGTATGTATATATATATATATATATATATATATATATATATATATATATATATATATATATATATATATATATATATATATATATATATATATATATATATATATATATATATATATATCACACGGGAAAATGGAAACAACGGAGTACCTTAGCTTTCGTCTTTATTCAAGACATCTTCAGAGGCAACTAGATTACATGGACAGAGAGAGGCTTAAATATACAGGGTGACCTAAAAACATGAGGTCAGGTCATAATGATGACATCCACTAATCCCCACACCAACACAACCGTAGAGGAGCTTAAGAGAAGGGTGGTGACGTGACTAGAACAGGTCAGGTCAGAAAAAAGGGACCCACAAAATAACTGTCATACATCAAGATCAAAGGTTTTCAAAGCAGTTTTAACCTTGGGCCACTGACAAATAAATTTATGTAACATATTATCAGTTTTGAACTGACCATCACTAAGGTTTATTGATTTTAATTCCTTAATCAAACTAGCTTCAACCAGAAGTCTTTCTGTGACACAAGATGATTTGAATACTTCTAAGCTTTTTTCCCAAGCAATGGGGTGATTATTATTCCTAACATGAACGAACAAGGCACTGCTTTCAGATGCAGTTCTGATATTATACTTATGTTGTTTGATTCTGAGCTGCAGTGTTTTTCCTGTCTGACCTACATAATTACAATTACATTGGCTACATGGAATACAATAAACACTTCCATTTACATTCAAACTTGGGCTATTCCTTATTAACATATTGGTAATGGTTGAGTCATACTTGAAAACAACATTAATATTTAGAAGCTTGAGGGACCGAACTAACGGGGCAGAGTCAAAATATTCTTAAGTGTAGGAACTTGTCTGGTTACAGAGGAATGAAAGGATTTTTTAGCCCTTTTAAAGCAACGATCAACAAACACAGAAGGGTACCCAAGTTTCTGTGCAATAGAACGAATGTGTTTAAATTCGTCGTCAATAAATTCAGAGTCACAAATACGCAGACATCTTAGGAACATAGCAGAAAAAACTGACATTTTGGTAGACTCAAGGTGATTGGATAAAAAGTGAATGAAACTGTCTACCTGTGTGGGCTTTCTATATACCTTAAATTTATAGTTTTGGCCATTTCTCATGATAAGCATATCAAGAAATGGAAGGGATTCACTTATTTCTCTTTCAATTTTGAATGTGATACTAGGGACAATATTATTAAGCTTGTCTAAAAATTCCAAAGGGTCACTGTTTTTAGGCCAAAGACAAAGAACATCATCTACATATCTATACCAAGGAGGAATACAGTCCACTACATTGGGGAGTAATCTAGACTCAAAGAACTCCATATAAATACAGGCTAGAGGAGCAGAAAGACAATTACCCATGCTCATGCCAAATACTTGCTTGTAGAACTTCCCATTTGCACTAAACACATTGTCAGTTACGCATAACTCTATCAATTTCAGGAAAGTATCATGTTCAATAGTTAAATCTAGCAGTTGTAATTTATCTTTAAGAAATGAAAGTAAGTCTTTCACAGGTACTCTAGTGAACAGTGAATTTACATCAAAACTTATTAATTCGCAAGGTTCGTTGTGTTTCTTGAGTTTATCAATTAAATCACTGCTATTGCGTATATGTGAATTAGATATTTGGCCTGTAAGAGGGGATATCATCTTTACCAGCCACTTGGATAATTTGTAAGTAACAGAACCCACAGAACTCACGATAGGACGTAATGGATTATTAAGCTTGTGTGTTTTGATCAATCCATACATATAAGGTAAAGTGGGATTGATTTGAGAGAGCTGTTTAGTGAGATCGGGGTTCTTTTTCAATAACATCTTCATTTTGGAATTAGATAACTTATTAATATTTTCCAGGGGATCTTTCGTAAGCTCACAATACGTGCTTTCATCACTAAGTAATGAATTCATCTTATCATTGTAGTCACTTTTATCCAAGATAACAATAGCATTAGACTTATCAGCCTTGGTAATATGGATATTCTTATTTCTTTTCAAGTTTATCAAGGCTGTTTCAAATCTTTTTGGAATGTTTGAAGCAAATTTCTTATTTAAAACACTATGTATACAACCTTTAGCTATGGAAATATCTTCATTTGTAACATCAGACGACTTCATCTTTTCCAGGTTGATTAAACCTTTAGCAATAGTAAGCGGATTAACGCACCGTTGAGTGATAGAAAACTTCCTACCAAAACCAAGAACAAGTTTCTCATTTGTCTGTAGATCATAAGATGATAAGTTTATGAACAAATTTGGATCACTCAATATGGTCCAGTAACTCTCGTCAAACAGAGCATTTAATTTGGCATTTAACCTTCTTTTTTGGGCTTTGTCAGTTTCACTAAGAAGTTGATATACAAAATCACGAATGGTGTGCCACTTATCAACACAAACACTGTTTTGTATATTTAAGCCTCTCTCTGTCCATGTAATCTAGTTGCCTCTGAAGATGTCTTGAATAAAGACGAAAGCTAAGGTACTCCGTTGTTTCCATTTTCCCGTGTGATTTTATCAAGATTTATCTTATCCACGTTTTCATTGTGGATATATATATATATATATATATATATGTGTGTGTAAAACCGGTCGGAATTCTACCTATTGGGGTTTTTGAGTTACAGTGGATGGTAATGCAGTGGAAACGCCCCTCAGGGAATACCGAACCAAAGCAAACACAATTAATAAAAGTATTTCCGTGACCGTGGAATAGCTAGTACCTGTGATTGGGGTTAATGAGACGCACTGGTAAAAGATAACACTTCTATTCCTTTCAACACCACAGACGGAATCAATAATTGTACACAAACACTAGAGTACTTCTTAGCTTGGCTTACAACACTACAATGGGAAACAAAAGTTGTACATGGTATCAACAAAATTAGTAAAACATAAAATTGCATCCGAGAAGAACTAATAATGCAGCAGTACTACATACACCAGGACAGACACCAGAACGAGGAACTCATCTGAAACAATTCCTTCGTACATCCTACATCACTTAGTGGATCATAAAACATTAAAAAAATATTACTTGCTCCGATGAAAATGACTTAAGTGCATCCTGCAAAATTATAGCAATCACTGAGGAATAGAAATCCTGATTTAGTCATACTACACTCATAGCATGTGTGGGATGACCCACAAAATATTAAAATCCTAACTGCCCTAACTACACTATGAGGGCCTCTGCTGCCACCATTTATGAGGGCCACTACTGCCACCTTTTATGAGGGCCTCTGTGTGCCAGTAACAATTCCTTTTACTCTCATACCTATTACCATTGGTAGCGGAGATGCAGCGATGGAACATCTACTACGAAACAACCTTGTAAAAGATTGCCAACACGGTTTTATGCCGGGGCGCTCTTGCTTGACACAATTGCTCAAGGTATTGGATATTTGGACCCATATTCTAGAACGGGGTGGTAATATCGACAATATTTACCTAGATTTTGCCAAGGCTTTCGACAGTGTACCCCACGAAAGGCTGAAAATCAAACTGGAAGGGTACGGAATTCGGGGAAATGTCCTAGCGTGGATAGAAGACTTTCTACATGACCGCAAGCAATGTGTGGTGATTAATGGCACGAAATCGTCATCTGTACCTGTAACAAGTGGGGTACCGCAGGGTAGTGTATTGGGCCCGCTGTTGTTTGTTTGTTTCATAAATGATATGCCTGACGTTGTACACTCCTCCATACAAATGTTTGCCGATGATGGCAAGTTATTTCGGGAAATTAAGAACCAAGCGGACTGTGAAGAGCTGCAGAAGGACCTCTGTGGGCTCCAGGAATGGTCGAAGGAATGGCTGCTGAGATTCAATGTCACGAAGTGTAAGAGGATGCACCTGGGGCGTACCAACGGTAAGGAGGCGTACCATATGTCCCAACGGGATGAAGAAAATGTACTAGTTGAGACTGTGTGTGAGAAGGACCTAGGTGTGTATGTTGACAATGAGCTGAAGTTCTCGGGCCATTGTGAGAAGAAGGTAAATCAGGCAAATAAATTATTGGGTCTTATAAGAAGGTCGTTCAGATATCTAGACGGTCCGTCCCTCGTGACGATCTTCAGGAGTGAAGTGCTTCCCCATCTGGAGTACTGTCACCCCATCTGGTCCCCGAGATATGCTAGGGACTGTCAGTTGGTTGAAAATGTTCAAAGGAGGGCCACCAAACTGGTGCCTGCACTTCGGCACCTCAGCTACCCTGAGAGATTGGAGCGCCTGAACTTGCCTAGCTTATACTACAGACGGGCAAGGGGGGACCTAGTTGAGGTTTATAAGCATCTCAGGGGGCACTACTCAGTTGAGTGTCCTTACTTGGAGCTGGCGGACGCTCGCCCCACAAGGGGTCACAGCTCAAGATTGAAGAAGCCGCAAGTCCAGAAAACCGTGAGGGCAAACTTTTTCGGAGTGAGGGTTGTAAACTCTTGGAACAATCTACCAGAGAGTGTTGTGACGGCACCGAGTGTGAGCTCTTTCAAGAGAAGACTTGACCAACACTGGAGCGGGTTCAGGTACATTCAGGAGCCGGTGCATGCCCAGTATTTGCCAACAGTGCGTGACAGAGACGTGACCGATCGCCCGGGCGGCTAGCGAGCCGATCTTTTGGTGAAGAATATAAATGAAAAGAGACGTGATCGATCGCCCAAGCGGCTAACAAGCCGATCAGTGGCGAAGAGGATAAAAGTTAGTAAAAGTGACGAGAGGAGGCTCGTGGGTAGATGTAATGATAGTATCAAGCAATAGGGAAGAAATAACGGTAAATACTGTAGGTAAATAATAGACACAATATACAAATACAAAATTTATTTAAACATTAATATGAAATTAGGAGAAAGAATATATTTGTACCAACAGACGAAATCTAGTACTAGGCCCTCAGGCTCAACATACTCACACCATTACTGGGTGGACATACTCAATAACACTTCCAACCCTACTGGGTGGACATACTCAATAACACACAACTTTTATAGTCACTTAGCACCAGGGCAACTGCCACTACAACACTCAGTCGTCAGGAGTGATACTCAAGCAACAGCCATGGGGTCCAGCCACCATGGAGTACTTTCCGACGAACTCTGAAGATCCCAGTGGATTACTTCCACCACACAAATAGCCCTACGGAGTTTGACACTCATCCACTAATGATGGGGGCTGGTAGTGGTGTGTGGCTTGGTGATCCGGGGTCACCTCGCAGGCCGAGCGTTAGGGCCAGACGAGCCAGCTATGGGGGCCATAGGTAGTCTGAAGTGTCTGACGGCTGGGTCTCGCGAAGGTAACTGATCCTACTGGACCTCGGACATCTCCCCAGACATAGTGGATACAACATCCACGCTACAGACACGGCCTAGGCTGCGTTAGGGACCTGTATGGATGAAGGGACGGGCACTCACTAACGGTGACAACAACATCACGTTTTAGGGGACGTTAAAGACGTAAATATGACTTCACTCAGAGCATATCAACTACGTTACTGTAACACTTGCACAATCAACTATTAATTAGGTCAAACCACTTAAAGAAGGGCGAATTACAACACAGAGTGGAATGGCATACCTGTATGGATGAAGGGACGGGCACTCACTAACGGTAGAAATGCCCGCGGCGCCCTCACTCAAAATAGGCCAGGGAGTCCACCTACTTCTATTCCGATGAATTAATTTACTGTACACTCTGACGTTGAAACTGAGACTATGAACTCAGTTTCATTCCCTACTATTATCTTCACTAACAATGCTCTGACTCGGCTATCAAAAGCAAAATCAAATTGATTACAAAGGGTTGGATGGCAACAGGTCCCAACATACAGCGTCTGCTACGAAATCCGTGGATTATATTCAAAGTTCCCACTAAACAAAGACGGGGAAACAGAGAAAACGGGGGACGTTTCCACTGGGGGACTCAGAAGGTTTTGTGGACGTTTGAGCGTAATATGAATCCTTAAGGTTTTCAAGTTAGCCGTCATCACGATCATGACAAAGCTTGGACTTACTTCCTAGCCCCCATTAGTCCCTGTTCACCTAGCAGTAAAGTAGGTACCTGTTGTGAGTCGAAAGTTGCGAATTCGTATTCAGGGAGTTGTTGGAGCTTCCAATAACTTGATGACATAAACCACTGACTCTTCAGGCTTCTACGCCCTTGACTCTTCAGGCTTCTACGCCCTTAACTCATGAGACATAAAGGCAAGCATGAACTTAGCATGCTTCCCTGTTGGGCGCTGTAAACGCTTCTGCGCTTCACCTTACACAGGGATGTAGGGGGGGTGGCCAAAAAATAAATAAATAAATAATAATAATTATTTAAAGAACATCATTGGCCAAAGGAAGGCTATAGGTAGTAGGATAAATCGAAGCGAAATTTACCTCCGGGCTTATTATAAGGTATTGGCCAGTTGGGTTAAGACCGAGATAGGGAAAGCAAAGAGAAATAATGAGGTTAAGATAGCAAGGGAGTCGAAGACAGACCCCAAAGGATTCTATCAAATGTATCAAACTAAAACACGTGAAATAATTGGACCAATACAGTCAGATACCGGCGAGCTAACTGATAAAGATGGAGAAATGAGCAATAATCTGAATAAATGTTTTTCAACAGTTTTCACCAGCGAAAATTTAAACATGATACCCGAGGCACCGACTCTATTCAGAGATAGTGAAGAAAGCAAATTAATTGAGATAGTAGTGACTAGTAACGATGTTAGTAAGCAAATAGACAAACTAAAGCCTAATAAGTCACCTGGTCCCGATGAGATATTTGCCAGAGTATTAAAGGAATGTAAGGAAGAGCTTAGTATGCCCTTAGCAAAGTTGTTTAACATGTCCTTAAAAACAAGTGTAGTACCAGAATCCTGGAGGATAGCGAATGTAATACCGATTTTCAAGAAGGGGGATAGATCACTATCCTCTAACTACCGTCCAATCAGTATAACATCAATAGTAGGCAAATTACTGGAAGCAATCATTTCAAACTCTATTCGAAATCACCTGGAGAAGCACCAAATGATCAATGATTGCCAGCATGGCTTCACAAGCGGGCGTTCATGTCTAACTAATCTATTAACATTCTTTTCATCACTTTTCGAATCGGTGGACGAGGGGCACAATTATGATGTGGTATATCTCGACTTTAGCAAAGCCTTCGACAGAGTCCCCCACGAAAGACTAATTAGAAAGGTAGAAGCACATGGCATCAAAGGTAATATCCTTAAATGGATTAGGACATGGTTACAGGAGAGGAAACAGCGAGTGAGCATTAACGGCACTAAATCCCATTGGAGCAACGTCACTAGCGGAGTTCCCCAAGGCTCAGTACTTGGACCATTATTATTTATTATATACATAAACGACATAGATATCAGCATAGACAGCAACATAAGTAAATTTGCTGATGACACTAAAATAGGACGTGTAATTAAATCTGAAGAGGACTCCGCAAAACTACAGGAATATCTAAACAAATTTTTCGAATGGTCTGAAAAATGGCAGATGAAATTCAACGTGGACAAATGTAAAGTACTCAGTGTAGGAGATGTAAACAGGGAAACCAGTTACCAGATGAATAACGATGCCATTGAGAAATCCTACTGCGAGAGAGATTTAGGAGTAATGATAAGTAGGAACCTTAAGCCAAGTAAACAATGTGTTTTTGCTCGTAACAAGGCTAATAAAGTATTGGGTTCATACAAAGGAGTGTTAGTTACAAGACTAACGAGGTCATCTTAGGATTATATCTTGCGCTTGTGAGACCTCACCTGGATTAAGGAGTTCAGTTCTGGTCACCGTATTACAGAATGGATATAGAATCCTTGGAAAGAATTCAGAGGACAATGACATGACTAATCCCGAGCATTAGGAACCTTAAATATGGAGAGAGGTTAAAGCATCTTAATTTGCACTTGATAGAGGTGTATAAATGGAAGTCAGGGCTAAACAAAGGGGACATTACAAAGGTACTCAAACTATCCAACCAGGAGCGAACTCGTAACAATGGTTTTAAATTAGACAAATTTAGATTTTGGCGCGAAATAGGTAAACAATGGATGAATGGAACAAGTTACCAAATATCATTATTAACTCGAATACGCTGGATAGCTTCAAACATAGGTTGGATGCTTATATGAGCAATAGAGGTTGGGTGTAAATGGGACTGCCCAGTATGGGTCAATAGGCCCGCTGCAGTTTCCTCCATTCTTATGTTCTTATGTTCTTATGACCGTGAACTACTGCGGCCTGGTCAACGCCCGCTCGCCTGTCCCCCCTTGACGTCATCTCTCGCGTATTTCTAATAGTTTCTTTGGGACACACGTAACATATTTAGAATTGGGAAACTATCCACAATAACTTAAAATTTTATAATGCCCCTGAACTTCATGAATCGTGTCTACATTATTTCGATAAAGTACATCTAAATTTCTATAGGCCTAGTTCAAAATGCTTCCACCCCCCTGACTGAGGGCGCTGCTTGGAGGCTTTGTTTTAACTCGCCACAAGGCATGAGTGTTTCAGCCTGGCTTACTTATGTTTCCCTGTTCGGCAGATCGTGCAACATGAATTCTTGAAGGTAAAAATTTAAAAAGCTTCGTTTGCAGCCACGCATGGTCTTGATGTAACTCTTGTCTTGTTCCAATATGATTCAATCGTTTGTGTGTGCACACCAGTATTCACATCCACAAAATTGACAGTGCGTGTATCCAAGACCTTGAATATTGCGGTATTAGGGTGTGTCATAGGAGGGAAGATCAGCTAAAACTAATGGCCCATCACTTTTTTGGTAGATTTTAGTGTATATAAACAGAAAATAATTTCAGTTTCAATATTTTGCAACCTTTTGCTAGGTAAATTTTAGCGTGAAATTTATCGAAAATCTAACGTACAGCTGCATTAGTGCATTACAATTAAATAGTGAACATTGCTTTCTGACTTCATTCTTTAACAACCCAACTAACAATATTTTTTTCTGTTTTAGATTCTGATGCATTTATAAGTTGATAATATTTGCGATGGCTGCTTGTGTCAGGACGAGGAACCAAAAATCCAGCCATCTCAGTCACTATCTTGGGTCTGGGAGAGAGCTCCTGAAGTCGGAGTTGCCTACATTGAGAGATGCTTTGAGATACGGTGTTTTAATCAGGCAAATCAGTGAAAAGAACCAAAGAACTTACACAAACAAAGACATTGCCAGTGATATGACCAAAGCTGACTTGGCACAGTACACTCTGGCTGACGCTCAGTTCAAGCCTCCAGTCATAACAAGTCAGAAGAAGATTAGTGAGAGACTGCTAGCCAGTTGGGAAAAGGCAAGAGATATCTCTCTTGGGAGAGGAAAACTTGCAGTTAAGGACAGCTTTGCCAAGCAACTGGACCAGTTATTTGACATAATTACTTGCAAGTGCCCAATTGTTCTCTGTCCTGAGTTTGGATGCGATCGTGACTGTAAATCCGAGGCCCACATCTCCTGTATTTGCAAGCGTGAACTGAAGATTCCTGTGATCGAACTGGCATTTGTCAAAGCACAGAGAGAGCAGACTGGCAGTATAGGGGCTCTCATGATTTCTAGCCAAGATATTCCGGAGTCCAAGAGACAGGAGGCTGCCACAGAGAGACAGAAGAGGAGAAGAGGAGAAGAGTTGCCGAGGAAAAGAGACTTGAGAAGGCCCAGGGTGAGGTAAAAAAGGCCGATGATTGGAGTCAAGCTGATTCAGAGTTTAATGACTTTCCATGGCTGATCCGAGTGCTGACCAGGAGAATGGTGACTTTGTCCCTAACCCAGAAAATAATGATCCCAAACCTTCCAGGCATAAGATTCGAAATAGGAAAGGTATCCCGAGCATAGCTCTAGCCAGCATGCGACACCACACTGGTCTCAGAGAAACTGCAGAGATAGCAACAGCTGCCTGGGTTGACGGTGGTTTGATAACACCTGATGATGTTCACCTGGTGATAGATCATAACAAAGTAAGGAGAGCTCAGGAGAAACTTGTCAGTAACCTAGAAGAGGAGTTTGATAAGGGGATAAGAGAAAATGGAATCAATTGTTTGTTCTTTGATGGGAGAAGGGATGACACTAAAGTGTTCATGAAAGTTGGAGATTCTGACAAGTTGTTCCCTGCCATGGTGAAGGAGGAACACTACTCCTGCTGCAGTGAACCAGGAGAAGTATTTGTGGCATTCCTCCAGAGAAAGATGACATCAGGGAAACCAGCTGAGATAGTGGCAGATAACATTGTGAACTGGCTCAGAGAGGAACATGGGCCAGACCCTGCAGGCCATTGGAGGGGACAGCACCAACACAAACACAGGGTGGCAAGGGGGGGTCATACAGTGGATAGAGCGGAAGATTGGGAGGAAGCTGGTCTGGATTGTTTGTGACCTCCACACCAACGAGTTGCCACTCAGACATCTAATCCAGGAGCTGGATGGCAAGACTCTTTCAAACAACAGATGGTCTGGTCCTCTTGGCAAGATGCTGGACTCTGCCACTGAGTTAAAAATAAATCCGAGCTTTGAAAAAATCACAGTTGGCCCTCCACTCGTTGAGCTTGCACATACTGTCATTGACGACCTGAGTACTGACCAGTACTATGGTTACATGATTTGCAGTGCCATCAAAACTGGGGTCATGCCTGATAGACTTGCTTACCTGCAGATAGGTCCAGTCTCACATTCTAGGTGGCTCACAACAGCTCTCAGGTTCTGCAGAATTTGGGTCGCTCATCATAAACTGAAAGGGAACCAACTTCACAACCTGGAGCTTATTGTCCAATTCATCGTAGTGTCTACTTGCCAAATTGGTTCAACACCAAGGTCAAGTCATCGTTCTCCGAAGGTCCAAGGCATGTTCTCTTCCAGCTTGAGCTCCTGAGGAGTCAGCCAAGGAAGGTTGTTCAGATTGTGGAGCAGACTGTGAGGAGATCTTCCTGGTATGCTCATCCCGAGGCAGTTCTGCAGACAATGCTCTGCAGTAAGGATGAGGAGGAGAAAAGAGTGGCAATCAAAAAGATCTTGGATATGAGACTTATGAGAGGATCTGGGCATGACGAATCAGTTGGTGACGATTCCTTCAGGGTCAGGAAGACTCCTGAAGTCAATCTAGATGCCAAGACCCTCACTGATCTCATAGATCTGGATAACATCCAGGCTGGCAGTGAGCCCCCTCTTACCTGCAGCCTCACCAATGTTCAAGTCAGAGCTTTCCTGGACAACCCCATGCATGTCCCTGCCTGGCCCTGCACAGTATAGGCGTTTGTGTACAGCAAGTGGCCGAGGCCAGCAGTCACGTCTGGCAAGGAGAGGAGGGAAGGCTTTACTTTAAATAAGCTATTTAGTGGTGTTGGCAAAAGGGTGGGAATACTGAATTTTCATAAGATTTCAAGTTAAAATTTACCTAGCAAAAAATGAAAACTTTTCAAATCTGAAGATATCACATGATTCTGCACATAGAACTACATCATTAATACCATGGGCCGGTTTTTCAAACTCAAAAAAAAAAATTCGCCTCAGTATGACACACCCTATTGCGGTATGCTCTCCACTCATCACTGTGAATGACTGATCCTTGTTGAACTACTCTGAGTATTATAGGAAGAAGGGTGGTAGCATCCCTTCTCTCGACAAATTCCATGTTGCCAATTGAAGGGCTCCTGCTCGTATTGACGATACCGAAAACCCAAATAGTAGAGTGTGGTGCACGTCTGCGATGATGTTTCGTTTCACTCCAAAGATACATAACATGAGGGAATGGGACAACTGGCCGCCGCCATCTGGCCGCGGGAAACTCGCCGCGGCCGACTGGCCGCCGTGGACTGGGGGTAAACTGCAAATGCCTAATTTTGCGCTCTCAAGGCAGGTTAGGTTAGGTTAGGTTAGGTTAGGTTAGGTTAGGTACTTCATAAAGAAATTTTAATCCTCTTTTTTTTTTATCACACTTTCATCAATTTTGTCAACAAAAAGTTCCATATGGCAGCCAGTCGGCCGCGGCGAGTTTCCCGCGGCCAGTTGGGCTGCGGCCAGATGGCGGCGGCCAGTTGTCCTAGACCCATAACATGACCCCACTTCTGAAGTGAAATATTAGAACGGGCAAAAAAAGATCCTATTCTTATAGACTTATAATATATGTAGTGATGATGGATGATGTTATATGTAGTGATGATGGGTGGTGTTATATGTAGTGATGTTGAATGATGTTATATGTAGTGATGATGGATGATGTTATATGTAGTGATGATGGATGGTGTTATATGTAGTGATGATGGATGATGTTATATGGAGTGATGATGGGTGGTGTTATATGTAGTGATGATTAGACAATAAAATAATAACAGTTTAATGCTAAAAAAATATTCTTTGCTGTACCGTTGTAGTGGAACTTACATAAACCGTTAATGAACTATTGATGGAAGAAGAATTTTTGTTGACTGAACAGTGAGACAATGTGGAGCCTCCCGGATGGTGGCGTCCTACCGTGGCCTAGCGAATGAGCCGCCCTGACCAAACTTGGACCAAACAACCCGATCCGACACACCCAACCCGACCCGACAAACCACACAGAGGTTGAAAAGTCGTATCACATCCCACGTATTATAGGTAATTTTATCCTTATATATACTCAGAGTGGAGAAGATGGCTATCCTCAGTACAGGAGAAGAGCGCCAGGCGATGGAGGTTTTGCAGCAGTGTTGCGACCTGGAACAAACAGTGAAATAACAGTAGACAACAAATGGGTGGTCCCCCTACAATCCTCTTTTGAGTAAAGCATTCAAGGCTCACATCAATGTGGAGTTCTGCAATTCAGTCAAGTCCATCAAGTATGTCTGCAAATACTTCAACAAAGGCTCTGAAATAGCGATCTTTGCATTGGAAAAGGATGGAAATCATGATGAGGTGACACAGTTCCAGCAAGGCCGTTATATATGCATCAATGAAGCCCTATGGAGAATTTTTAATTTTCCCGTACACGAACGATGTCCAACAGTAGTTCATCTGGCTGTTCACCTGGAAAATGGACAAAGAGAATACTTCACAGAAGAGCCCCTCCAAAATCAAATGGCAAATCCTGCTGATACGACCCTCACTGCTTTCTTCAAGCTTTCACAGGATGATGAGTTTGCTCAAGTACTTCTGTATGTTGACGTACCCAAGTTCTACATATGACAGGCTTTAATGAAAACGTTCCGGAGAAGAGCTCAAGGATCCGATGTTGAAGGATATCCAGGGATAAAGTCAAGCAATGCTTTGGGACGTGTCTACACGGTTCACCCCAACAACTTTGAATGCTATTATTTGAGACTACTTTTGCACCACATCCGTGGCCCAACATCATATGCAGCACTCAAGACAGTGAATGGACAAGTCTGCAGAACCTATCAGGAAGTGTGCAATCTCCTTGGCCTACTGGAAGATGATTGTCACTGGAATGACACATTAGAAGAGGCAGCAGCTACTCAATCGCCAATGAGAATGAGGAACCTCTTTGCCATCATGATTGCTACATGTGGACTTTCCAGCCCAAGCTAGCTCTGGAAAAACCACCAAGAAAGTCTTTCAGAGGATCTGCTTCATCAAGCAAGAAGAGAACATCCTGGTCAAGAGATTGAGTTCATGGATGACATGTTCAACGGGGCTCTGATCATGCTGGAAGACAAAGCGATGGAGCTATGCGGAAAAAAACCTGACTGATTTTGGATTGCCTTCCCCAAACCGAGAAGAACCAGTAGTTGCAAACAGGGAGTTGCTCAGAGAGACAGACTACTCAGTTGAAGTTCTGGTGAATTTTCTTGAAGAAAATGAACCTCACTTGGTGCCTGATCAAGCAAATGCTCATGAACAGATCTTGCAAGCGATACAAGCGGAGCAGAGAGGTATGATCTTACTCAGTTGAAGTTCTGGTGAATTTTCTTGAAGAAAATGAACCTCACTTGGTGCCTGATCAAGCAAATGCTCATGAACAGATCTTGCAAGCGATACAAGCGGAGCAGAGAGGTATGATCTTTCTCGATTCACCTGGCGGGACAGGAAAAACATTCCTCATCAACCTTCTGTTGGCCAAAGTACGTCATCAGGGGAAAATTGCTCTTGCTGTGGCATCCTCAGGCATTGCTGCAACACTACTAGAAGGAGGACGTACTGCACACTTAACTTTTAAACTGCCTCTCAACCTCGCTCACAATGAGAATCCAGTGTGCAACATTAGAAAAGGGTCGGCAAATGTAAAACTCTTAGAAAAATGCAGCCTCATAGTCTGAGATGAATGCACTATGTCTCACAAGTTAGCGTTTGAAGCATTGGACAGGATCTTGCAAGACATACGAGAAAATGACCAGCTCATGGGTGGCATTACAGTAGTCATTGCTGGAGACTTTCGCCAGACCCTACCTGTCATTCCTCGAAGCAATCCAGCTGATGAACTGAATGCGTGCCTCAAGGCATCATACCTTTGGAGAAGTGTTCAGACACTCACCCTATCCACAAACATGAGAGTACATCTACAAGGAGATCAGGATGCTGGACGGTTTGCAAACCTTCTACTACAGATTGGGAATGGAACTTTCTCTGTTGATTCAGAAGGACAAATAATCATTCCTCAAGGATGTGGAAATGTTGTAAAGTCCTCAACTGAGCTCACTAACATGGTCTACCCAAACATTATCCACCACTACAAGGATCACAAGTGGCTGCTTGAACGCGCAATTCTGGCACCAAAGAATGAAACAGTGGCTGAAATCAACATGACTCTACTTAGACAGCTTCCAGGCAGTGAGACCTCATTCAAATCTGTTGATACAGTAATCGACCAGGACCAAGCAGTCCAGTACCCTGCAGAATTCCTTAATTCTTTGGAGCCCGCTGGATGGCCTTCTCACCACTTCAATCTCAAGATTGGAACTCCTATAATGCTCTTAAGAAATCGCTAGCCACCAATCCTCTGCAATGGCACAAGACTGGTGGTGAAGAACATGATGCCACATGTACTGGAAGCTACACTGCTGACAGGAAAACCTAAGGGAGAGGTCGTATTTATACCAAGGATACCTCTCATCACCACTGACCTTCCATTTGAGTTCAAGCGACTTCAGTTCGCCGGTTAAAGGGAGCTTTGCCATGACCATCTGTAAAAGCCAGGGACAGTCCCTAAAGATGGTTGGCCTAAACCTGGTGTTTCCTTGCTTCTCTCATGGACAGTTCTATGTTGGATGCTCCAGAGTGGGAACTGGCAAAAATCTGTACATACTTGCTGCTAATGGCAAAACCAAAAATGTGGTCTACCTTAATGCACTATATATATATATATATATATATCTATATATATATATATATATATATATATATATATATATATATATATATATATATATATATATATATATATATATATATATATATATATATATATATATATATATATATATATATATATATATATATATATATCTCTATATATATATATATATATATATATATATATATATCTATATATATATCTATATATATATATCTATATATCTATATATCTATATATATATCACGCGGACTTTGAACATATAATCATCTCGATGAACAGGCTTTGTGTGAAATATAACAGAGTCTAGGACTGCTTTTAGTGTCCTTGTGGGTTGGTCTGTAGCGTTCCCTAGTCCCACCCAGTAGGTCCAGGGTTCAATTTCTGGCTGGTGAGGTCGTTGATTATATGTTCAAAGTCCGCGTGTTATATGGACTAAAAATGAAGTATATATATGGTACCCGTGTTTCATACCAGCTGGATTCGGTAAAATGCTACTGACACCACATACGAGGCACGGGCAGTTTCCCAATGAGGTTCACGGCGCCATCAGCTCGATGAACAGGCTTTGTGTGAAATATAACAGAGTCTAAGACTGCTTTTAGTGTCCTTGTGGGTTGGTCGGTAGCGTTCCCTAGTCCCACCCAGTAGGTCGAGGGCTCGATTCCTGGCTGGTGAGGTACACCAACCAATGGGTGAGCGGTGACCTTTGAGCCTTCTACACAACCAGTGGGTGAACGGTGACTTTCACTAGGGATATTATGCAGGCGTCCCACTTCATTTGCTAATTCACAAGTTCACACTGTTACAACCTTCACACCCTCTTCTAGGACTCACTAGAGGATGCATAGTCAGCCCATAGGCCCAATATATCAGAGGAGACTCTGAAATAACAGCTTCTGTTAACAGAACGGAGTCATTAGTTATGAGGTGAAAGAAGATTATTAGGGGTTGAAGAAAAAGTGGTGAAACTGAAATACAGTAGGAGTAGAAAGAATCTGGGCTCAACCAGATCGCTTCATCTTTCCTATTACTGTTTTATCTTTGTTCTGCTCCGTTGGGTCGTCAGACCTTTGTATTAATATTGGTTTATTTATATAGTGCTGCTTATTATTATTATTATTATTATTTTTTTTTTTATTTATTTATTTTTTTTTTTTACAGTATATATACTGCGATGGAGTTAGTGAGCCCGCCCAGGTCCTTGTGTAGCTGGGAGGGTAGTCACATTTTTTTTTTTTTTTACTACGATGGTCAGTGAGCCCGCCCAGGTCCTGTGTAGCAGGGAGGGTAGTCACTTTTTTTTTGCTTAGGTTAAATGTTAAACACAGACCCTTACCTTATTTCTGGCTAACAATCTCCTGACAGCTGAAAGGTGTTATTTTAATACTACTGCTCCCATTAAAACTGGTTCAATCAAACCAGCTTTAAACGATACAGCAAAATATATTTAACAACAAAATATAATAAATATGTGCTCTCCATCCATGTGCATACAAAAGGCCACAAATCAATTCACTCAGAATAATGTTATCTCCACCAAATACAATGCTCTCTCACTACTACAATGTTCTTTAGACTATAATGAACATATTACACTTTAGTTAACACCATGATAATCCATGATTGCCCAGATAATGATAGATAAATGTGCACCACACAAGCCTGACCCTCCTACATATAATTTCTAATTCTTCTTATACATCACACCTGCTTCTTACAGTCTTTCATAACTGTACAAGAATAAAAATACATTCTACAAAGTTTACATAATGAAACAAATACTATTATACATACAAATATAAAATAATCAAGACATTTTTAAAAGTCTTTACCATTGTGTGAATTATAGAAGCAGTGATGGACCTGCCATGTCATCTTGATCATGGTTGAGATGAAAAGAAAAGATGGTAAAATCATCTAGCGGAGTGGATAACAGATACACTCATTCAAATCATCATACAAGCATACAAGCATAAAATCCATCCGATTGGACATTCAAAATTCCAAGACGGCGGCCATTTTCCAGGGTAACCGCCAGATTTGCTTAAGCAATATTTTTTTTACACATAATGACTTTTTATTGGGAATCTTTGCACATAAGGTGTCTAGTCCTATGTTTTAAAGCATTCTGGAACAGATTATGAAAATCTTTGGGACCCTCAGATATGTCTTTTAAAATAAGTGTAAGCGATACGCAGTTAAACAATTAGCAAGATGTTTATATCTTGATCAGATCCTTGGGAGATATTGTTATAAAAATTCTTTCATATTTACAGCACCTGGCATGTGCTTCCACACAGAGCTCTGCAGGTGAAACCAAAGCAGATACATTTACTTCACTGTCCACAGTCTTTCTTCCAAGAACACTTGGTCACTTCTTGGCAGTTCGCTGCTATTGGTGGAAGGTCTGTCCAGTGTATTTGCCACACATCTCCTTTCTCTTTCCAGTCCCAGTTAGCAGGACTTGGAATGTCTGGTTGGGCTGCGGTTGCCTGGCCCCAAATCAGTCCACCTTAGGGCAGGCTTTGTTGATGGAACTGCATTATATGATCTCTGTTTGCGAGCAAATAAA
>NW_024749779.1:50000-128338 GCF_018991925.1 Homarus americanus
TCTCTTACTCGCTCGTACAGGTTACTCATCAATTTATTACCCTTAAGACTTGGGTTTTTTGTTTCAATTTCAATCTTTAACTTGTGGCCGCTTAACAAGACATCCTTCTTTCTTTGTTTAATAATGTTAACAGTGACATCAGAGAAGCTCTTGAGAGTTAGATTAAAATCATACTCATCAGGACAATAGAGCCTTGTGGAGTCTGCAGTGCTCCCAAGCAGCGTGAGTGTACCAGTGTACGTACTGTCAATAACTGCAACTTTGTCTGTAATTTTCTTCATCTCTTTCGTTATGACTTCCTTTACTTCTTGTGCCTCACCGGTAGTGTAATCAACAGCCACTTTATGTGCATTTTTCACCAAGTTTCTTATGTTGGTACGTTTGAGAAGATTTATTGTGGCATCTATTGGGTTGTTCTCTATTTGTGCTTCATTTGACTCACATTTTTTATACATCTTCAAGTAGTTTGAGAAGTTAGTTTTGACATCTGATGGCGTAGTTCCAGCTCTACAGGAAGGCTCCTGTTGTTTAAGGAACTCTCTAAACAGCTCATAGGCCTTTTGGTGGCCAAACATGGCTGCCAGATGGGGAGCTGTTTGCTTGTATAGATCTTCGTGCAGCGGGTCAGCGCCAAGGTTCAGAAGGAGGAGGACGCTGCCAGACTTGCCATGAGAGGCAGCTTGGTGAATGGCAGTCGTGCCATTAGTAGGATCCACTTGTGTATTAACTCCCACACCTCCCACCTTCACCAGGAGGTAGATCAGTTGCAGCAATCCACCTTGAGACGCTATGAGTAGTACCTGAGAGCTGTTGAATGGTTCTTGACATAAGGGTGTGGCTGTGTTCCCTCTGGCGCCAGTTTTCTTCTCCCAGTAAGTGGTAAAGAGGTTCTTCTGAACGCGGAGAAGCTCCTGTACCTGCTGCTTGTCCACTTTGTCTTTCATCTTAAAGTGTAGCTCCTCCAGCTGGATCCTTTCCTTGTTATAAATATTCTGCCAAGAAAAATATCGTTGTTGTGAACTATTGGAGGAAACTGATATTACAATTTAACCAGAATACAATCCTTACAGTCGTCTATAGCACTCAGAGGGTTAATGTATATTGTTGAGACAGTCGCGTGAGATGTAATCAATTACACTTGCAATGAAACAAAGAAAATATGACAATTATCAAGACATTAAAACAAACTTAAGTAAATTATGAAACACATGGAATTTGAAAATGATCCATATGTTATTTTTTTTTCACAAACTCAAGGTGAACAAAAAACTTTTCCTCATTTAATTATAATATGAAAAGTTAGTCATAATTGTGAAGTGAAATTAATGTTGCTTGTTAAATCTTCAACAAAATAATTTAAGTATTCAGTTCTCAGAACCTGAGTTCTGTATCCAAATATCATATAGAATAATAATTTCTGATCTATACTAGAGTCTTACTGAATTAGCCAAAATGTTGGTGCTGGTTTGATCATAGACACTGTATATTATGAGCCTCACAAATACTAACCTGCTCTAGCTGCTGGCGGAGGTGTGAAGACATTATGGTTGTGGGCAGTCGACCTCCGGAGTCACCTACATAAAGGCAACCTCCCATGTTCTTGAGCATTTGCCTCGCCAGGTTCCAGTGGCCAGCCTCCAGCGCTGCGTGCAGAGGACTCACACCGGACTTGGTGCACAGGGAAGACTGACCACCAGCCTCATGGATGAAGCTGCATGTCAAAGTACATCCAGAACGGACGGCCTCGACCATGAGCTCTGTCAGTTGGACCACTGACCCGCCACCAGGCCAGCTGGCTCGCCAGGGAGTGTCACCTCTCATTGTGGTCATGAGATGACCAACACCTTCTTTAACTTCTGGAAGGTGTATCAGCTTGTTATGTTCACACTCCAGCACATGAAGGAAGGCCTGAAGATACACAAAACATTAATGTTGTCTTCTGAAGTTTACAGTATGTGTATAATAATGAAACGATTTCTAGTATGAAATAGATTTTACCTAATCACTTTTCTGAAATATAGCGCATTGTTGAATTGCTGAATATAATGGCCGTAGTAGATTTAGTAGTACAATAATAACAACAGCAGCAGCAGTAACAAATGAGTGGATGCGGGAAATCCATGCTCTGTCTGATGGAGTCAAGCTTCGCTGGAACTACCTGATGCTCACTATCCCCGATATCGGACCTCTCCTCCACCATCTGGAAGAAGCCATCAGAAACGCGTTAATTCCAGCACTACAGTAGTGAAACGCCTTCACTTATCCATGACGTCACGGTGGAACCGACCCGGTCGCCCTCCACTGGAGGGTGAGAATCTCTATCACAGGACTTCTAACACATCCAACGAACCGAGCTCAAAAAATGCTTCATCGTGCACAAAAGACCAAAAACGACTGCAGTGGTGTGACGTACAGAAATGGCCGCCTTGCGTGGTTCTTTGGATTGTTTTCGTAGTACACAAGAAGAGGCAGACACGAAGATCATTCTTCATGTTATCAGTGTCACATAAAGAACTAAAAAAATCTATATATATATGCACAGGACATAGATGCTTTGATTCTTGCTATAAGAAGGTATCCCAAATTTCCCCATGAGTCTTTTTTTGTGCTTACTTCTAAAGACATTATTTTAACTGCAGATACTTCTATCACTCGGCTCCTTGAAGGCTTCTGCATTGTCTACATTTGACGCCGTGTCTGGATCTGATTGCACAGGTAATTTGTCTTGAAAAGGTAAAATTTCATACTGCAAAGCATTCAGAACAACGACTAAAGTCATCATTTGGGAACTGAAATCACTCGGAACACAAGAACAAATTCCTGAAAAGGTGATGGATAAACCGAAGCATTCATTTGCCAAGTATAACTAAAGTTGCCCAGTTGCGCTGGTATATGTTTTCTAAGAAACAGACGAGCTGGGGAAAGTTATCGCCTACAAGAAGTGTTTTTGTACTAACAATGAAGAGAGTCAACTACCAGGTCATGATCTGGAACCAAGATGATAAATCAAGGCTAACAGTTCCATCACCCATTGGACATGGATGGAACATGGAGTATGGACAAATAGCTCCCGTTCTCTGTGAAATGCCATGTGAGCCAGATTCCATTTTGCAGTTGTGTGAAGAACAGATACAGTCCACCGTGTAAATGTTTAGCAAACAACCCCACCTTGTACAGATATCTGTGAGTGTGGAGGAAACAATGAGCTCTGTGATAATAATTCTCACACTGTACTAAATTTAACAGACTCTGATAGTGAAGATGATTATGTTATAATTATGTTATCTCAAGGTTAGTAATTTTAACAGTTTACTCCTAGTATACAATAAAATTAATTATAAATATGGAACTATCTGTGAAACCATTGACTTTAGAGTAAATATTGTTAGGGCAACTTTTTGAGCCTAAAAGATATCTTTAAAATGAGAATCTGAAAAACAAATTTGGTCATTAAATATCCGAGTAGTTTCTGATAAAAAAAACTAAATCCCACTTTTTCATCACTAACCTGCCACGCAATTACACTATTCCCATATTGTGAGATAGTTGTTTTGAAAACCTTTGGTGACTGCTTGCAAGGAAGTGGCTGGGTTCAAACTCTAGTGCAAGCAGACATACTACTACTTTGTCGTCACTCGTAATCCAGTATGACGATCATCAAGCTATGACACAAAGATGTGAGATATTTAGGATGTCACTTCGTTGGTGAGCTCTGAGGTGACTCGATAAGACGATATAGGACCGGCAAGGTCATCCACAGATGTTGCACGTGTGGAGGGCTGTATCTAGTGTGGGAGGGGCGGCGGAAGCGCCTTTCCGGCGTTGGCGCTTGTCTGCCTCGGTATGCAGTCGGGCGATCTCGAAAGTATTGACACCTTCTCGTGCTGTGCTCCTCCAAGCGTTACGGTGTGAAGTAATCGTCTCCCAGGTGAGCGGTCGATTTGGAACCTTTTCACATTGGTCTTAAGGGAATACCCTTTTTGAAATGTTGGCTAATATTTTGGTAATGACTGTAAACTCAACTTTTTATAATTTTTCCATAACCCCTCCTTCATAGTGAGTGTTCAAAAATTAGTAATTTTCTGCGTATGATAAAAGCCATTACAAGTTCATGTACCTAAAATTTTATCTATAAAATATGGAAAGAAAAATGTTATTCGTACTATTATTATCATGAGTGGCAGTTACTTTTGAAAATTAACTATACTGTATCCAAGTATCAGGCACTTTAATATAATATTATAAATAAGCCAAAGCAATCATGCAAATAGTGGAACTTTAAATTTTTCACCTCTTGATAACAAATGGCAAGATTTAGAAAGAAACGCCAGAAAGTTAAAATGAAGCAACATAATGACCTAAGGTATCATAATTTAACCTCACCTAACCTAATGAAACCATAACTACAAAAGGTAACAGTTAATGGTGAAATATTTGGTTTCATCCTGTCCCTCGGGCACCCCGTCATATTCTTGGCTATCCTCAGCCTATCTCTGATTGTCCCAAGCAAATCATCTAGTCATGGCTATCCCAGGTCCTTTCCTGACTTCAAAAGCTAAGGAAAGCAGTAATGAGAATTTTTATTTCCTTGGTTAAAAGTTCCCATCTTGTTATGCCTCTTTTTGGCACCCAAGAATCAAATACACACGATGATACCAGATAACCAATTCATTTATACCTACATTAAGACTATCCTTATGCCTTCTCAGTTGTCCACCAGCATTACGTTTACTATTCATAAGGTGACTGTAAAGTAGCTGCTTTGGCAATCTACTGTCGTCCATGCGGGTAACATGGCCAGTCCAACGTAGTTGTTCATGGATAATGGTAGCCTTGATGCTCCTACAGTTGGTGTCAGCGAGAGTACTGGCATTTGTTCTCTTGTCTTCCCAGCGAACTCAGAGGATGGAACTAGTGCATGGTGTTCTTGCACGATGTCCGGAGCAAGTGGTGTCAGAAAGAACACTGTGTGATGACCCTCACTTCCGTTCACCAGACTTGAGTAATGCGGAGAGAAAAGGTTCGCCAAAGGAAAGAGAAAGAAGAGGTCCTGGTCACAGGCACTCTCCTCATTTTCACAGCTTAGTTTCTCATCATCTGTTGGTCCGTCCCAACATTCCTCCTGATCAGATTTGTACCGCCTCCGACCTGAATCAAGTTCATCAACCTATAGTCGACGTGGCGGCTGACGTAAACGTTTTGAGCATCGTAAACTTGCCTGGACAGCATTTTCGTCTGGGTTCACAAGGTTAGACAATTGCTCGGAGATGGGAATATCCCAGGAGTACGGTCCTACAATTACACTTTCCAGTTCATCAAAGTGACGCACTTAACTCGTCCACTTGGGTCACTTTCGGGAAAAAGTTGGTAAGACCCTCCTCCTCTCATTAATTACGCTGATGTGTGTCACTACATCATTTTTCATCCCAAGCCACCAGAAACTGCTCCTTGCCCTCTCCCAGGTATGAGTCCGTCCCTTGTGACCACTCAGGGGAGCATCATGCACCAGCCGCAGGGCCTGTATCCCACAACATTGCTGGTACAAAGGGAACCCATGTTTCCTTAATGCCGTAGGGGTACGAGCGGGTATGGCGTCCACCGTGCTGTACGTAACAGAGTACGCCGTGCTGAGATAACCTGAGATGGGAAATGAAAGGATTTAGCTTCCCTATCCAGGAACCTGGTCATAGCTGTCATCTCCTTGTCCTCCTGTTCTTCCTTGATCAAGGTCGGCATGTCCCAGAAAGTGTTTGTGAGATGCGTAGTAGCGTTAAGTGCACCTGCTGAGGTAGTCCTCATTTGTCCAACATCAGATACGGTCCGTGAGAGATAATCCACCATGAACATCGTCGGACTGCGATCTACCGTGTGTATAGGATTGATGTCGAATTGTTGCATGAGAGCCATCCACCTCCCCCTCCTGCCCCGCTCCTCACCGATGTCTCGCGTGCTGAGCCAGCGGAGGGCGCGATGATCCGTGATCATGTCGAACTGGGAGGCTGATAGGTACATCATGAATCTCTTCACCGCAGCCACCACCGCCAACAGAATGCAATCGGGAGTAATTTTCTGTCAAGCAGATCCGTTCGCTACCATGGCTCCCGTCTCTAGATCACTTGCATCAGTCACCAGTACAAAGCGTTTCTTGTAATCCGGAAGGTTTAGTACCGCCGCATTTGCTACCTGTGTCTTGAGGGCCTCAAAGGATCTACACATCCTCTCAAGCCAGTGCAGCTTCCGGTAACCAGCACTGGAAATAAGAAAATGCATCGCTGCCCCTCCTCAGGTCACGCACTGTAGTTGGTCATGGGATCGACCGCCATTGTCTCACCCTCTGTTCACTCATACTCAACATCCCGTTGCTGTCCACCGACCCAGATATTCCACATTTTCCTGGTGCCAAGGCGAGCCCAGCGTCCTTTATCTTCCACACACTAGTACTTCATCCAGGTAACATAGGGCATCAGTGTAATTGCTTTCCCCTAGTATTGTGGCCTTCATGCGCTGAAACAAGTATCTAGCGCCCTTCAGTCCAAATGGTGTACTGCCATCCCACTCATAGTGTTCCCACGTACTACAAATGCTAAAACCGCTCTGCCATTCTCTTTCAGGGGCATCTGATGGTATCCAGACATAGCGTCAAGTACTGAGAAGAAGATCTTCAATTATGGGAATAGAGTGAAGTGTTGCCGGTTGAGACACATTGTTAACGCCCTTGTAGTCTATCGCCAAACGAAGATATCCATCTTGACCTCGGGCGCAGACTATGGGTGACGCCCAAGGGCTACAGGACTCTTTTTGGCAACCCATCTCCCGAAGCTTGTCTATCTCTCTACGTACCTCAGCCTCAGCCCGTGGGGAAAGTCTCCGCGGCCGCGAATGCAAAGAGTGGAGCCCAACCCTTACTAATGACAATGGCTCTCACAACATAGAACATGCCCTTAAATTTCTGGAGGATCACTTTAATATCCTTCCTTTGCTCCTTTGTCAATTCTTCTTCCAATCTTTTACTAGCTAAAGGGTCTCCTCCTGCGGTCCATTACCGTCGATGTCCTCGGGTAAGATGCTGTACATCGATCCCCGGTTCCAACACACCTGGTATCTCCTTCGTGAAGTAGTTCGCGTTGGCCACCCGTACGAACCATTAGTAGACCCGACAGCACAACAACGAGCAGGAAGCACAGCCGCCCCCTCGGGACGCAGTGATTCTACCAGGTATTGCTCACCTGGTGCCTGGTCAGATGCGCTACACTTTATCATCGCTTCATTGTAGGGTGAAACAATGACTGTGTGCTTCACCCTAGCTATTGTATGACGGTCGTTACTTGACCCACAGGCTCTGAAGCTGACTACTCCTTATATGCAGCTGACAATAAAGGAACCAATGTTTTCTATGACCTGTTTACAGTGTTCTTTTTTTCAAGTTTATTATAAAATCACCAACACGTGCCCAAAAATACATCCCCAGAATAACACTGTGTTTGAGTATGTATAATCCCCCAAACTCGGCTCCTAGGAACACTTCCCCCAGCAAAAGGATCTTTTCTTCACATACACTGTACGCATTCTCAAAACATAACAATAGTTAATTTCTGCACTTCCCATTTAACACACCATTATTCACTAACGAATAATCACTTTCACTGTCAACCAAAGCCCAGAAGTGTTTCTGCTGTAGCCGAATCTGCTTGTAATTAGGGACGCTTTACATTAGTCGATCAAGTTGTTCCGGCTGAATCTTGTCTTGCTGAGCCGTGCAACGCCCCCTCTGGTTTGTGTGCATTATCGCAACCACACACCTCTGAAGACCTTTGTCTCCGTTGGTACTCTGCTTCACAACACTACCATTACCCATTTGAGATCGTCCACCACCAGTGTGTGCGCCGAACGTTATTGAATATCCGCCTCCTTGACAGGGGTTTGCGGTTTCCAATACGGGTTTTCTCTCAACCTTTTGTAGCATGTGGCCCAACCACCAGGATGTGTCTGAGAACAGTAATAGCACTGTAGCGCCCTGTTGCGAGTGGTCGCTTGCAGTTGTCATCCCCTGCCCTGGGTCTTTCGATAAGGGGCTACCTGGGCCGTCACGGAGGGGGTACGATCGGCTGACTGAATTGACGCCACCTTTTTCCACAACTTCGTTTCAGTGGAGTGTCTAGCTGTCCAGTAATGACCTACGCTATGACACCACCCCTTGCTGCACTCCCCTGGCCCGCTGCTTGATCTGTCGCACTAGTCGTTTGCTTCGACGACAGAGCATTTTCCGCAATTTTCAGTACCTCTTCATAGTACTTCGTCACCTCATCTGTCTCCATCCAATTTTCTATAATTATTTGCAGCCTCACGTCCTGGTCCGTTATCCCACCCAGGAACCGCCAAACTACGCGTTTACGTATGAGTAAGGAGCAGTTTCTAGTGGTCTAGGATAAAGAATGATGTAGTGCGTCACTTTGATGAACTAGAGAGTGCAATTGTAAGAGATTCCCATCTCTCAGCAATTGTTTGACACTGCGAACCCAGACAAAAATACTGTCCGCCCAAGCTTACGACGCTCAAAATGTTTCCGTCAGCCTTCACGTCGACTACGGGTTGATTCAGGTCGGAGGCGGCAGGGGTCCGATCAGGAAGAATGTTAGGATGGACCAACAAATGGCGAGGAGATGAGCTGGGAAAATGAGGAGAAGTGGCTTTAAAATGTCTTCTTCGCTGGAGGAGCTAAGGCTCACCCCAGTCACTGCCTCGCGCCTTCAGTGCTACCCTATTAAATATGCCATTTAGCAGCTACGGTTCTCCATGCCTTATTTGTTTGCAAATCTCCATTTTCAGCTATTAATAAAACCATCAGTGTAAGGTAGTGTGGGGCACCTGGTGGTAATTTTTCATTAAATATGTTCTTGAGCGTCTATGTCGGCCTATTGTTTCCAGCAGAAGGCGGGTTAATGCCTCTCTCTTGATGTACAAAAGATAACAAACACAATCATTAGAAAATTAAACTAATATACGCATCATAGAACTCACGCACACAACACTGTCTGACTACTATTAATAGTACTAGTATTGATAAAAGAGGTGGTATTATTATTAATAGTACCAGTGCTAGCAACAATATTCATCCAGATATAGCAGTAATACAATATTTGGTAAAAAGACAGGAAGAATGTCTCCGAACTTTTAAGCGATTAAGGTCGATAACGCTTCAAGTATACTATATGTGTAAAAGGCATATATATTTTTTCTTTTAGACGAACCACAGAGCCGATGACTTTGTAATGTATGAAGATACGGGGCAGCGCTCGCTCGCCGAAGCATGATATTTCACCATAGCCGTGACAGGAGTTTTATACTTAAGAAGTTACAGAATTAAATGTAGTAGTTCGATTTTGCTATACTAGAATTCGATGGTTAAAAATCAGCACCATTGCTAATTATATATTGCTCAGTACAACCCGATGGTGTCTCCCTCGTAGTAATCAATCAAATGGTGAATTGTTTCATTTACTTCAATGTTAATGACCTGAACACAAAAGTTATGGTGTGTGGTGCTCATTACTCTTATGGCAGTGACCTGAACACTAGTGTACTGTCTGTTGCTCACTTACCCTTGTAATGGTGACCTGAACAGGAGTATTGACGTCGGGGGAGAACCAGGCCAGCGTCAGCAGGTTGAAACCGTTGCAGGTGGTAGTGAGTGGTGCCCCAGCTGCCAGCAGGAGGCTTACCATTTGGCGCCTGTTACAAGTAATAGCCAAAGGGAGGGGCTGGGTGGATGAGCCACTCGGAGACTCTAAAGGCGCTCCTGAACACAGCAGATGACTCCCTTGTTTATAGTCGTCACCTTGGGTGATGAGAAACAGCAGTTGATCGTACAGTTCTTCTGGTGACCCTTGAACCTGTGTAAGACAAATGTTACTCTGATCCTGTTGTAAAAGCAGAACCTATGAAGATATAAATGGTTAACTGGTGACCATGTACAGGTAATTACCCTTGAAACTGAGTAAAACGCAAATGTTTTACTGATGATACTGTACTTTGTTACGACCGTGTCGTATTTTTCTATCATTTTTTATAACATGCTTCAATGTTGTTCCATATTATTCCTGTAATGTTGTGTTATATTTACTATTATATATTCTAATCACCTTACCCTGTGCTGTTAAGGTTTTAACTGTTATTATTTGTTCAAGCCCATCTTATTTCTTCATTTAGTATTATAACAAGCATTCTTTGTTTCTCTAACGACCATCTGCATCGTTAAACGACCCATGTTTCACCTGCGTGTCGCACTGGCAGGAACCGACCCTATAAATAGTACCCACCAGCAGACGGAGTTCAGTCCAGTCCTGTCATTCAGTCCACGTTCTTTTGAGTGACACCCGTCACCTGTTACATATACTGTATTTTATTTCTGTGTTGTTCCTGTCGCCACCAATGTGGTATATCTATGTGAGTACCTATTCATGTCTCTTATGTGTCCATTAGTGCTTGCTTAGTTACATTTAAGTAATTCAGTGTTGTTTCATGATAGTTAATTTCAGTGTTAGTTATTTTATGTGTTTATGCAGTGTTAACGTAATCCAGTGCTTTATTTTTATTCTATATGTTTAAGCAGTTCTTTGATGTTTCGATGTTTTAGTAGCATTTGTGACTTAAAAGTTTCGATAGTGAATCAATCTGTTGTGACAGCCTACGAGGCTCTTTATTGTGTTAGTATTTAATTTAATTAAATTCTTAAAGGTTTAGTTTATTTATTTTTATCCCCTTTTGATTTACTTCACTATTTTTGGTTTGGTTATGCCTAGAACCTGGATATGAAAGTAAATTTAGAGAGACGGCGTAACAACTTGTATAAGTAATCCTATCACACAACAGACCTGAAAGGACTTTATGTGCACTTAACAGTTTTATGATATACTTTTCCTTTACTAATTCATTTGGCGACTGGTTGAGTTAATTCCTTGCCTTACCCGAAAACTTACGATATGTTGCCAGGAGAATTGCTAAGCCAACACTAAATCCTACAGTGACATAAAATTCTTACCTACTCTTAAGTTCCCTCAGTGATCCTGTGTTACGAGTGTCTGCCATAAGTTTCTGTTCTGGGAATAAAATACTTTAGTTTGTCTGACGTGTGTCACGGATACCCACAAAATGTTCTATACTACTGAGGGTATACACAAACACTTGTCTTAAAAGTAGGTTCTATTCTCGTACGGGAGATATATATACAGCAGGACCCAGGAGCTCGCGTTTCCACACCACGAAGACTCTGTCTTCACTCTCTCTATGTATTACTGCGCGCTGGGATGTACAGATGCCAGCATTCACAAGCTGAATACATAAAGTATAAATATGATAATTTATATACATAATATGGTGCACAATAAATGGGAATATTACATAGAATGAATACATGTTCTGTAATACTTTACTATACATAATTAATGGAGTAATATAGGAGTAATATAATAATACACAGCTGAAGGTACTACTTTGTGTCCATATATATCATACACCTCCCTCCCCCCTATACGCTCATAGTTTCATCTTGAGCGGACCTTTTGTTTCTGAGTCGCTCGGACCTGCGGAGTACTGGGGCAGAAACACAAGGTGGGGATGGATTTACTTTAGAGACATCAACATTAGGGGACTCAACTGGGGAGGGGTCAACACTAGGCAGCTCCACAGGTCGGAGGAAACGACGGTTCCTCCACCATACTCTACCACTAGGAAGACGCACTTGGTAGTCCCTGGACCGGCCAATACCCATAACAACCCCAACCTTGTCCCAGCGGTGAGATACCGGATCTTGAATCCTGATCTGCTGGCCGATACTCAACCTGGGAAGGGGGCGGGCATGATAGTCGTACCGAGCAGCGACATCTGCGGCTCGTTCTGCTGCACGGCGGTCACATTCCTCAGTCTTGGCCTGCCACTCTTGAGAAAAAGACTGCGGGTGGGCAGGAACACAAGACCTGAGATGATGTCCGTATAGAACCTGGGCTGGGGAGCGTCCGGTGAAGTTCGGGGTGTTGCGTAACTCCAACAAACCTCGATCGAAGTCCTCGCAGTCGATATTTCCTGAGGGTGACACCTTAAGGATCAGGTGTTTCACAGTCTTGACTGCGGCTTCAGCGTGTCCATTCGCCTGGGGGTAGTGGGGCGAGGTCACGACATGACGGACTCCCCAACGGTCCATGAAGTCCCGGAACTCGTGGCTGGTGAACTGGGGTCCTCCATCAGTCCTGAGGTGGAGGGGAACACCAACTTCTCTGAAGTAATGCCTGAAGTTCCGGATGGTAGCAGTAGCCGTTGTATCACTACCACAGGGGACGACAACAGGCCATCCAGACAGTCGGTCGGCAATGACGAGGAAGGACTTCCCTGCAACTGCAAAGAAATCGGCCGACACAGACTCGAAGGGTCTTGAAGGGTTGTCGTCGCACATTAAAGGTTCCTGTTGCTGGCTAGGTTGCAGAATCTGGCATGGTTCACAGGCAAGGACGGTACTTGCAATGTCCACGTCGATTCCGGGCCAAAATACAGTCTGCTTCGCCCGTCGCTTGGTGGCCTCCACTCCTCGGTGGCTGTCGTGAAGGCGGGTCTAGGTACGGCGGCGTAGGGCAGCAGGAATGACTACTCGTGGGCCACACAAGACGAGGTCTCCGTCACAATAGAGGTCCTCGCGTATTTTCCAGTACGGGAGTAGCGATTCATGAAGGTCGTATCAGTTAGATGGAAATCCCTGGGACACACAGTCGACGAGCCGGATGTAGGAAGGGTCGGCCCGGGCTGCGGTGCGAAGATCTTCAAGGGTCTTGTCTGCATCCGGTGCTGTAGACTCTTCTGATGTGAAGACGGCCTTCAATGAAACTACTGACTTGAGGGATGCAGCAGCTGTAAAACACAACATCTCGTCCTCTGGGGTGGGGCGGCTGACAGGGGCACGGGACAGGGCATCCGGGATGCACAACAGCTTACCCGCACGCCACACAGCCGTGAAGAGATAAGGCGAGAGCTTCTCTTTCAGACGTTGAAGGTGAGGGTTCTCTACTGCATCCAAAGAGTAGTGATTGATTATAGGTATAAGAGGGCGATGATCCATGAAGAGGGTGAAGTGCTGAAGTCCTATCAGGTAGAAGCGGCACTTCGCCATCGCCCAGACAACAGCCAACATCTCCAGCTCAATCGTAGCATATCGGGTCTCAGCGTCGGTCAGGAACCGGGATCCACACTGAATTAAGCGGAGTTGTCCACCGCCATGGTCCTGCAGAAGGGCGTAACCAACGCCGTAGAGTTTGGAGGCGTCAGTCTGGAGGACGGTGGGTAGGGCTGGGTCGTAACAGGCGAGGACAGGTGGACTTACGAGGGCCTGCTTGACTCGCTGGAAGGCCTCTTGATGATCTGGGGTGCACAGGAATGTCCTCCTGGGGCTCAGCAGGGGGCGTAACGGCTGGGCTGCGGCGGAGATGTCAGGTGTAAATTCAGCTAGCTGATTGACCAGACCCAAAAAAGAACGGAGGTCTGTCAGGTTGGCAGGGGTTGGAAAATCCCTGATTCCACTTACTTTCTCCGGGTCAGCTGCGATGCCTGATGCTGAGAGAGTGTACCCACAGAAGTTCACTGATGGAGCGGCGACTACAAACTTGTCAGCGTTGAGGGTAATCCCGTACTTTCGACATCTGGTGAGAACTTCGTATATCCGGGAGAGGTGGGCACAGTAGTCTTCGTCGTGGAGTAAGATATCATCAACCACCTTGACACAATTCGTGACTCCTTGAAGGGCCGCGTCACCACGTTGACAGAATGCATCACCCGTAGCGGCAAATCCCATGGGGCCTCTGCAATACTGATATCTCCCAAATGGTGTGATGAATGTAGTCAAATGCTGGTCTTCTTCGGCCAACTCGATCTGCCAATAACCACATAAGGCGTCCATAGTTGTAAAAAACTTCGCCTTCGGGTCCACACTTCGAACAGCTGCAAAGGGTGTGGGTGAAGGGTGGGCTGGACGGGAAACTTGCTGGTTAAGTTTTGACAGATCGGTGGTGATCCGTACTCCACCACGAGGTTTGGCGACGGGGACGAGAGGGTGGCACCAAGGTGAAGGTTCGTCTCCGTAACGTAACGTTCTCCTTCAGATTTAACTGTTACTTGGTTGATGACAACAGCAGGCCAAGGTTAAAGTGCTACAAGGGCAACTGCGGCGGGATGAGGGCAGAGATGAGGGGTATTCACTGGTCTGTTGTACTAAGATATATGAATGCAGACAATATGCTGAACTATGCAGCAGTTGGCAAAGTTAAGAAAAATCTTAGAAATTCGAGATTTGGGTTGGGACAAACGATGAGCAGGACAGAAGGATGTATACCAAGTTCAGGAACCAAGCAAAATCCTAGTGCAGAAGGGCTGAAAAAGAGTTCCAGAGGCAGAATGCAAATGAGGTCAAGTCAAACCGAAAGGCTTTCTACCGTTTCGCATGTAGGCGTATCGTATCGTATCTGAGGCTTGAAGATGGTAGTTACGCAGATTCAGACCAGGATAAGGGGGAAGCATTTAACAAATTCGTTTGTTCGATGTTCACAAGAGAGATGCGAACAATGTTCCTGCGTTTGAGGAAAGACAGCTTGACACAACGCTGAACTACATTATATTCTCAGAAGAGGCTTTAAGAGTTAAATTGTCAAAGATAAAAGTTCACAAGAGCCCTGGCCCTGACATGGTGCATTCCAGTGTGGTAAGACAGTAGTGCAACGAGCTTGCTCAGCACCTTAAGATCATGTTCTGTAAATGTCTGGATGAGCGAAATGTCCCCAGTGACAGGAAAATGGCTTATGTGAGTCCAATTCAAGTAGGCTAACCGTCACTTCATGAATAATTTTAGACAAGTGAGTCTGACCAGCTTAGTGTGACATAATGAAACATCTACTACGTAACAACCTTGTAAAGGACTGCTAACACCCAGGAGGTTTAAATAGGTGGAGGCGACAATCACGCCGCGCTGCCCAGTGGGCAGTGAAGCCAGCGCGGGGTGGGAGCAGCTACAGTATACTGGTACGGGGTAGGGTGCGAGCACCATTACATTCCCCTATCTTTAATTCTTCACCTTTCATTACTGGTGTATGTATATTCTGTATTATGTATGCTGTATTATATATTATGTATGTATATGATGTATGTGCTCCATTTATATATATTATTTATTCAGCCTAGCTAGCAGCGTGTGGCAATGTTATTACCATGTCCCACATGCTTAATTAATGTGCCTAGCGACGTATGGAAGCTGCTAATGTATCACTTGCCATACGTCGTCTATAGAGCAGTTGACAAGCAGACAGGTCGGAGGGCACTACTCCCTCTGTGTACATATCTCTTATCCAGTAAATCGAACCTACAAAATCTATACAGGTGTTTGTGTTCGCTCCTGTATATTGAACTTATTACCTAGAACATGAACATGGCGCAGTGTGTACTTTTACTGGATAATTACGAGTGACAGTGCAAAGTTTGTGGAAAGCCGGCTTATGGACCCCTTGCCCTGTGTCAACCGCCGCCCGCCCCCCCTCCTCGAAGAATTTAGCAACTTTGAGCAGTGTCAGTGACAGTGATTTTCTGTGAAGTGTTTAGTGCATTGTGTGTTTCGTGCCATTCATGTGTGACCTTGTTCTAAAGGATTCCCAAGGTACACGGCATGTTCTGGGCATTTGTAAGGAGTAGACTTCAGTACACCTCCCCTCGCGAAGCCTGGAGGGTAACTGCCGCTAGTCGTCTTCTCCACCCCCCTCACAGCGTCGTCTCCACACCCCTTCACAGCTCGAGGAGACTGCTCTCACTGCTCGGGACACACACACACACACACACACATACATGTACTAACACTCACTGACCGCGGCGGCTCCCTTATATATATTTTATATATATAACCTACTTATCTGTGTATTTAATGAAATTTTTGTCTGAGATCTTGTTGATACGATGGGCTGACCGGTCAACACTGATTTAGACACAGTACACAGATGAAGTAGTTATGTCTCGTGCCTTACGTAGCCGTGGAACCAGCGTCCGGATGAGTCAGTCTGATGATAGCCCCGCAGAGATGGATGACCAGGCTGACCATGACGCTCCAGCTCCCACAACATCGCGCAGCCCTTCACCTCCATATTCAGCGTTGTCTCCAGAGATAATTGCTTTAATGAAGTTTATGAGAGATGAAAGGCGCGAGGATGAAGCTAACAGACGTGTGGCGGATGAACACAGAAGGCAAGCAGAGGCAGAGAGAGACCACCAACGGAGATTGGAAGACAGTGCACGGTTTGAAGCCTTGATATCTCGCCTCACTGTTAACCAAGCCCCTGGCTCTAACACTGCCTCGGTACTGACTGGTTCAGATACCTCATCAATGCTTCCTTCACGCCCCCCAGCCCCACCTAAAGCAGCAGCTCAAACACCGCCCATCTTGAAGCCTGATGTGAATTTCCAGACTTTTCGTGAATGGCGGCGACGGTGGACTGATTATTCTACAATGGTGGATCTCCAGAGTTTGTCACAGCCTAAACAACTCATCCAGCTGCGTATGTGCCTGTCCTTGGAAATTCAGCGTGTCTTAGAACATACGCTGCAGGTACCTCCGACCTCTTCGCTGTCTGTAGAGGAGGTACTGGACATTCTACAACGGCACATCAAAGGACAGCAGAATGAAGCTCTGCGCAGGAGGGAATTGTTTAGCTGCAGACAGATGGAGGGTGAGACTTTTGACGCCTTTTATGTACGTCTTAAGAGAGCCTCGGAAGAGGTAGATATATGTCTAGGCCACCACCAGCAGTGCGAGGAGACCCAGTTGAAGCAGGTGATCCTGATGGGTGTTAAGGACGAGGAACTTGTCCAACGCCTCACCTCCCTCGACTCTTCCTCTTCTCTCAAGGATGTGTTGACGATATGTCGCTCCTATGAGGCTGCCAGGTGTGCCACCTCTGCCATCCGAGCTCCCCCTACAGCTGTACTCGCTGTGTCCCGGTACAAGAAGGACAAGAAGTCTGCTCCTACGCCTTCGCCCAGCCAAGTACGTCCAGTGCAATGTGTGCGGTCGTCTGGGCCACTATGACAAGTGTTGTCTGACCAACAAACCCAAGGGACAGCGTCGGCGGAGGCAGCAGCGCCCTTCCACCAGTGAGGGCCGCCCACAGTCGCCAAATAAGAGGCACGACGACCCTGGACAAAGCCCGACCCATATTAGGAGGGTGTACTCCTCACATCCCAGGACCAAAGTTCCCCAGTACATCAGTGTCATCGTGACCTATGGCAGTGTGTCATCCCGTCTTCAGATGTTGCCTGACACCGGCGCTGATGCTACAGTCATCGGTCCCCAGCATTTGCAATGCTTGGGGCTCTCTCCAAGCGATCTAGGACCGCCTCCCAAGGACCTCTGCATCACGGCAGATGGTTCACAGATGGCCCCAGCCCTAGGTTCACTATGCACATGTCACCTTTGGCAACAGGTCGTGTCAAGCCTGGATTGACGTGCATAATGGTGTCCCGACTCCTTTGCTGTCCTACAGACATTGCCAAGAGTTGGCCATCATCTCCCAGGACTTCCCAACACCGATTCTCGAGGTAAAATACGCCAACAGGGTGCACGAAGGGAGCAGCAGCAGCTACCCTGCTGCCGCCCTACCCCTACCTCTGGCCAGTGACACCTCTCCTTCGGTAGTTGTCCCTGCTGCTTCAAGTCTCCACGCCGTGGCTCGCCTCCACGACAGTCACTGTGGAGCCGAGGCCACCAAACGACGTGCACGACAGACTGTGTTCCGGCCTGGCATCGACCCCGACATCTCCAACGCTGTCCAGGTGTGTAAGCCCCGCCACGTACTACAACCCAGCCAGCAGCAGGAACCCTTCATGAGTGACGACAACCCCACCCGCCCCTTTGAGTCTGTGTCAGCCGACTTTTTCTCTGTGTCAGGAAATTTCTTCCTTGTTATCGTCGACCGTCTCTCTGGTTGGCCGGTTGTCATCAAGTGCGGTAATGACACTACGTCTGCCGCCACCATCAGCAAGTTCCGCCACTACTTCCGTGACGTGGGCGTTCCTGTGCGCCTGCGAACCGACGGAGGGCCTCAGTTCACAAGCCGGGACTTTGCTGTGTTCCTCGACCGATGGGGAGTCCGGCATGTGTTGTCATCGCCCCATTACCCGCAGTCCAACGGCCACGCTGAGGCTGCTGTCAAATCCCTGAAGCACCTCATCCTTAAGGTGGCCCCTTCTGGGAACATTGACTGCGAGGCCTTCGACCGGGGTCTTCTTGAACTCCGCAACACACCTAACTACACCGGACGCTCCCCTGCCCAGGTTTTGTATGGACGCCCCCTTCGTTCTTGTGTCCCTGCTCACCCTCAATCCTTCTCCAAGGAGTGGCAGGCCAAGACAGAGGATTGTGATCGCCGAGCCGCCGAACGTGTTCAGGACGTCGTCGCCCGCTACAACGACCACGCCCGTTCTCTCCCCAGGTTGAGTGTCGGCACCCAAGTCCGTGTTCAGGACCCGACCTCCCTACGTTGGGACAAAGTAGGCGTAGTCATGGGTCTCGGTAGGTCACGGGACTACCAGGTGCGGTTACCCAGTGGTCGTGTGTGGTGGAGGAACCGCCGTTTTCTCCGCCCCGTAACAATGCCTTCTGCTGACCCCGCCACCAGTGTTGAGTCCCATACCCTTCCCAGTGATCTAGTCCCTCGACGCTCAGAACGGATCCAAAAGAAAAGGTCCGCTCAAGACTTTGCTATGAGCGTATAGGGGGGAGGGAGGTGTATGTATATTCTGTATTATGTATGCTGTATTATATATTATGTATGTATATGATGTATGTGCTCCATTTATATATATTATTTATTCAGCCTAGCTAGCAGCGTGTGGCAATGTTATTACCATGTCCCACATGCTTAATTAATGTGCCTGGCGACGTATGGAAGCTGCTAATGTATCACTTGCCATACGTCGTCTATAGAGCAGTTGACAAGCAGACAGGTCGGAGAGCACTACTCCCTCTGTGTACATATCTCTTATCCAGTAAATCGAACCTACAAAATCTATACAGGTGTTTGTGTTCGCTCCTGAATATTGAACTTATTACCTAGAACATGAACAACTGGCAAATAATACAATTTTATTTTTAATGAGACACCTTACATTAAAGACGAAATTTTATACAATTTATGAAATAACAGGATCATACCTTGCTTTTCATGACATAAGAAGCACTCTGCATACATTACCTACAATCCACTGATCAAAACCAACTTATAGGTTTGACGACTTTTATATATTTTTTATGTTTATGTAGATTAAACGTGTATTGTTTTCACAGACTGCTTTGATCAATAAAAAAGATGATTGATTAATGGTCTGTGTCAGCCATGTGAGGAAGAAGCTCTGAAATACATTTGTATTTGAATGACTAATTAACACAGACTGAACGATTTTCTGCTTATTGTTGGAAACTATTTTGCCATGTGGGTTAGAAGTCACAGTAGTGACATTGTTCCTGAAAATATTTTCACAAATTTGACAAATCTTAACAACATCTAGTGAAGGAAAATTCAGTCCCCCTTTTCTTAAGCACGACAAGTGAATGAATTGAAAAAGGCTTTGGTGCTGTAAGAGCAGAGATATAGGTTTCACAGTTAAGCTTCTTATTCAGTTTGGATACAACAAAACCTGAACATCTTGATATTTTTCTCCCAAATGATGGTTTAGCTTCTGGCCGTCAAGAACTCTGCACTCAGTTGAGCTATTATTAATTGCATCGATGACTGATACTATAAATTTTGCCGTTTTTTTTTCAAGGTTACTAGAAACTGTCAAAAAGAGAACAGATTGCAGAGGGATTCAATTACCTTGCCAAATGTCTTGTAATTCATTGTGCAAAAGCAATATCTTTATGGGCAACTGAAAATTACCGAGCTGTGGGATTAGTGTTGCATCTACCCATAGATCAAATTTTTCCCCCAAAACAGCTCAATGTGATCCTGGCTCATATTGTTAGTCATCAGGAATTTTAGCCCTATATTAGGTTGGGGTGTTAACCATTCAGTCACATTGAGTAGGCTGTCTATGCACACCAGAAATCATATAAATAAATTTTTTTCCCCTGGATTCAACCATTTGATATGCATTTAAACCATCTTTAAGGCCTACAATGAAATTATATTCTTCAATCAAGAAATCCTTTATTTTGCACATATTACCCGACATAAATGGGCGTTTCCAATCAGTGCTGCATAAATTACGAGAATTGAGGATGGCAAAGAGTCTGTTGAAATTTCTTATGAATTTGATAGTTGTTTCACAACCCTCAAACCCCTGAATTTTTTCATCAAGGCAAAGCAGAAGTGAAACTGCATCAGAATCACTTAACAGCTGAGCTACTAGTTTTACATATATTTTATCTTGAACCAGGCTATATGTGAACCTCGTACTTTGTTACGTAAACGAACACCTTCACGTTCTTGCAGTTGATGCAAACTTTCAATAAAGCGCCATTCGATAGAATTTCCCAAACCATCTAAAAATAATTTCGTGTCTTCAAAATAATTTCTGACCAGCTTCAGCATATGGCATGGATCAAGAAAAACACCAACAGGTTTCTTTCTTATGGGATGACTGAAGAAAGCCTTCATTTGATTTGGACTTAATTCTCAACCTAAATACTTTGCCATGGACATATTGCAGGTAGCTCCATCAAAAGTAAGCGATATAACATCCCAGCCTATCGCATAAACACTGGTCAACAAGGTTGTTACGTTCCATAAGAAAATAACCTACTGGCATTTTCCAATGTGCATTTATAGCTACAACCATGAAGGTCAACGCTTCCTTTGCAACATTCTTTGCTGTCATCATCGAGATCTGTCCCAGCATCTATAAAACCATGATACATGTTACCGTCCCATTCCACTTGTTGCCAAATTGCCATTTCATCCAAAATGACAGCAACTTTATAGACTTTCCTTGCTCGCTGGCAGCAGTTATTCTCGCTTTCAAAGCACTTAATGCATGTTCCGTGAATCCTGGCTTAATCTCCACATTCAAGCCACATTTCTATAGTTCTTGGATGAGGTAAACATGTGTCAAAAGCTTTTCTTGCAAAGCGATAGGCACGAGGGGAAAAAAGTTTTGAGACAAAGCAAAACGCTTCAGGGCTGGAGGGTATTTATGCTGTAGTGGGGGCTTTACTTCCTTTGGCAAAATTTCTTTTCAGTAGATCAGAAACACCTTCAGCACACTTTTGTAACACTTTAAAGCTTTGATCACTAATTAATGATTTACTTTTAACCTCAGAAATGACTAAATGGATCTCAGCATTCCTATTCTTCAAACGACATTTAGCTTGTTGTAATACTTTATTTTTTTCCTAGATGAAGCAAGTTGCAATTCAATTTGAGTACGCTTTCTCTGAACAGTTTCTGTACAAGCAGATTTTTAAGGCATATATATATATATACATATATATATATATATATATATATATATATATATATATATATATATATATATATATATATATATATATATATATGTGTATATATATATATATATATATATATATATATATATATATATATATATATATATATATATATATATATATATATATATATATATACTACATATATATACACACACTGGTTTTCACTTTCAACTGTTTCATTGCCTGTGTCATTATTCAGAACACGTTGTTCTATAACTTCACTAGTGATGTTTTTCCGTGGTGCTGGAGGCTTCCTTTTCACTATATTTTTCTGGAAATGTTTGGGAAAAGCATAAAAGAATGTTGGCACGGTATCCTCTCGAATTATAACACAGGAACGAGATGTCCTATCAATAGCTTCCTCTGCAGAATGTTTGGAGCAAATATAGGCATATTTTCCTGGAATGAAGTTTTTAAGCTGTCGCCAAAATCCACTGCTTACGTCGGGCAAGGCCATGGGCTCGTAACACTCGTCTTGCCAACGGTGCCCACAGTTTCTCTGTGGATGTCGGCCACACTAGAATATCCCGTTATAATACAACCTTCTTTCCTCACACAGCCAAACTGTGGAATGCTCTGCTTTCTTCTGTGTTTCCAGACTCAAACAATCTGTTTCACACAAAAAAGCTGATTTTCCTGCAGCTTCGTGGTGTAGATTAATATATTTTTCTTTTCTATCTTTAATTTCTTTTTACTCTTATTTTTTCGACCCCTAGGCCCCGTTGTGGTTCGATGACATGCGCCCGGGTGGATTTTTCCCCGTCAAAAAAAAAAAAAAAGTATTTTAAGGTTAAAGCGGTGAAGCAATTTCCTATATAGAATACTAATACGTCTTGCCCGTGGCTAAACTCAGTCAGTGCCTACACATGAATGGCTAGTTTGCATTACAGAATATTTGCTTGTATCCAAATCCTCAGTTCAAGCTCTTACAGTAGCTGATTTAATGAATGCAGGTTTAGGTCGTGCAGATGCACAGACCAACTGTATTAGCCCCTGTCTTATAGGCAGAAGCATTTATATAAATGCGTTAATTACATTAGACTTATATACTCTATCATCCTCTGTAACTTTCCACTAGCTATGAGGTAGCATGTTCAGAGCACGTGATAAGGTGTGCCCACAGGAAGTCACGTCACTTGGTGCTGAGTTAAGCATTAAGTAGCCGGCTCTCTGGCCACCTATTGCGGGTAGTAGTTTGATAACCCTTACTAGAGGAAGACGTTATTGAGAGCCATCGTGGATGGTTCCGTCTTCCCTCGAGGGAGGACGTCGGATATATTTCCGTTCTTCCCTCGAGAAGTCTCTACTAAAGTCTTCACTTGACACTTCACCTCATTTAAACTCTCAATAGCTACATTGAGATAATTTACGGTAAACCTCTTTTGAAAGTGCATATAAGAAATATTTGTAAAATAAACGAAGAAGTTACAGGCAGCGGATCTAGGTACCCATAACAATAACCAGTGTCAGTGTTACAAAAAACGCACAAAAAAAAACAGTAATATTATATACTGTTACAAAGAAGATATCGTTACAGGGGGCTCAGTCTAGGACCAATCTATGGTGACCAGTCTATAGGACCAGTCTACAGTTTCCAGTTAGTCAAGTGTACTCCAAGTAACCGTGACAATTCTCATAACAGAAGTTATTCGTCACACTGGAGTTGATTAACAGTTGAGATAATCTGTTCCGTTACACATACGGTGATGTAACAGAAAAATTTAAACAGTTTCATAAGTGGCAGCGAGAAAGACCGGATCCATATCTGATATCAGTGTCAATATTTTTTTTAGAAACTTAATTTTTTTTTTCCTGAAAAAATATCTAAGTGCACGTGGATATATATCGTCGTGAGAAGTTTTCTGTTGAGTGATTTTCATTTTGTCATCTAAGAAGATGTTCCAAAAAATTATATCGATAACCAATACTGAGTTATTGATATAATTAATTGTTGTCATTATGGCAATACTCCTGTGAGCTGAAGTGAACAGTAGTTCTGCAAATGAATCGTTCACTGTCACATGACGTGACTCTAGTTGTTGTGACTACTCATCAACCAACATACTGTCAACAAAATTCTTTCGTATGGCTTGAGTAACCCCCAGTTACCAGCACCCCAGCACCCTCCTAGTGATGACACCTTTCTCTGACCACGAAGGTTGTCGAGCCTTGTGTCATCATTATGAGTATGGCGTGGTGGATGCACAGTGTACCCAGTGAACCCAAGAGTCCTTGAGTTCACTGACAGGGAGCAGCAGTTTGCTGTACTAAGGATTTTCGTGGACATTGACCCAGTCACCAGGACCTTCGCATCAGCTGTCTCCTGTGAGTGACACACGCAAGTCTATGGGATTGCGGCAACATTTTCACATTTTCAAGAAATTCCAGGAAGGATTCTTCGTGCCAAGCCTACAAGGAATTGGTATTTTACAGACATGCACTATATTTATAAACATAAATATATATTTCTACACCATACCATCACACGTTAGCCGTCGTGTAGGTTATTTTATTTTATAGGGGTCTTACTTATTTTAATATATAGTGATGTAATATAATTTCCAGTATTTTTCACCTGTTCATCTATTGATACTTTAATTATTTTAATTATAATTTATATAAATTTCCTGTAAATGGATGGACGAGGTTATTTTTCTTTGGGGGGGGGGGGTTGTATCTTAATAATTTTTCAAACCTTAGACGTATGCTGACATTTTTGGTTATTTCCCTGAAGGATAATAATGTTAATAATGTGTACACCGCATATATGTCAGGTTAATAATGTTAATAATTTTCAAACTAAAAATATGATAGTTTTATGTTAATGTTAATGTCATAGATACATCTTTTCAAACTACAAATATGATAGTTTTATTTTTATTTTAATGATGTCATACACATCTTTTCAAACTACAAATATGATAGTTCCATAATAATGTTCAAACCGCAAACATGTCAGGTTAATAATGTTATTAATGTTAATGATGTAATAGACACTTCTTTTCAAACTGCATGGCAGTTCTATTTTAATTTTAATGATATCAAAGACACATATTTTCAAACTACAAATATGACAGTTCTAGTTTATCACACTGTAAATTTTCAGCCATACCGTGGTAGAACCCTTCACAACTGTACTATTGCTCTCCGCAAAAATGAATGTTTCGTTGAAAAGACCCAAGCACCACACACTCATTCAGCCAGCGTGATTATAGTAGCAAAAGTTGTACATTGCTAAGAAGGTGTGTTCGTAAAACTCGAAATAGGCGAGATTTATTTTTGCCATGTTATTACGGGATTTGCTTATCCAAGTTAACGATTTCCACTATTGTGTTGGTATTAGCAGTGATATTTTTGTTTTATAAGTCAGAATCTTCCAATTTTGCCATTGGACAGCATACACTCTCCATAAGGCATATCAGACTAGGGCTTGAGTAGCTGTTCAACCGCAGGTGTCAGCTTCCCCAGTTTAGTGTTTACACACATATGCATGTAACATGGTTAGGTATATGTATAGGGATTTTCTGCGAGATTAGACTATTCCTCGCGGAGTTTGGAAGGTGTGACCGAGCGATGTATCCGCCCCTGTCTTATAGGCAGTAGTATTTATATAAATGGGTTAATTACATTAGACTTATATACTCTATCACCCTCTGTAACTTTCCACTACCTATGAGGTAGCATGTTCAGAGCACGTGATAAGGTGTGCCCACGGGAAGTCACGTCACTTGGTGCTGAGTTAAGCATTAAGTAGCCGGCTCTCTGGCCACCTATTGCGGGCAGTAGTTTGATATCCTTGACGAAGACGTTTTTGAGATCCATCGTGGATGATTCTGTCTTTCCTCGAGGGAGGACGTCTGATATATTTCCGTTCTCCCTCGACGGGTTCCTACTCATTCTCACTCAACTATCTCATCAACAGGACGTACTTAGCAGAGCTATATAAGATAGCCTCCGTCCTCATTTAACACTCATAGCTACTGTGGTTAAATTACGGTGATAATCCTTTTTGAATGTGTACATAGAAACCTTTTATAATAAATACAAACAAAGGAACATATTGGTTCTCACTACAGAAGATCCAATAAACTTTGATCTACATTTTAGTATGACTAAAATATAAGGTATCGTGCTTCACAAGTGATTGTTACAAGTGGTGACAGCCTAGGAAGGTTGTTACATATATGACAGTTTCACAAATAACTGTTATATTCACGGTAATAGTCACCTCAACTGATACACAGTTGGTATGGGTAGAGATATTATGTTCTCCCCATTACTGTGGTATACTGGTACATCTGTTACTTAAGAAAGCAAATCGTTATACAACTCCTTGCTGCTTTAAACATAACTAAGACTGACTATCATTTAACTCCCACCTTTCAGGAGCATAAGGTAAAATTCTATATTACCCCTTGATAGAAGCATCCTTAACACATGGGAAATACTAATCCATAGTCTTAGGATAATTATGCATTTGCATATGAGCATATGCAAATGCATATTTTAACTATTTTTGAGCTTAAGTGCATATTTGTAACTTTTCTTTTCATACGGCATATTCTTGAAAAGTTCTTTGTTATTTATGATAAATTGATAAATATTATATATATATATATATTATAGTACTTTAAGTCATAATTTACTCATAAGTCTCATAATAGTCATAAGGGCCATAGAAAGTGACGTCTATATGGCTCAATAGGCTGTGGATGGCTAGGCCGTAACTTGCTGGTCAGTGAACGCGGGACAACTGTACGTGATTGATTCGTGTATCGGACATGTGACGCACCAGGGTACAGAGGGTTGTCACTGTCAGGCTCCATCAGTTCCGTCTGTGCTTCCTGGTGAGCAGGTACAGTAGCTGTGTAAATTCTGTATCCCTCATCTTCCCACTGAAATTATCACTTTGATTTGCTTGTATTTTAATAATGTTGGGGCATTTAAATCAGAAACTTGTCTCTTATTTTAAGCAAACTCTTATAAAGACACCATGCGAATCGTCCCTCAGATGAATTAAATCACTTGGTTTTAGCCTAAAAGGAGGCCTACATCCTTAAGCTGCAGGAATAAAAGATAGACCTTAGTAAGATTGGCTTTGGAAATACAGAACGTGCATTTGTTTTGTTTCAGGTTGAGCACTGCAAGAAGCCTAAGATTTAGAAATCGCTCTCCAGTACTCTTAATGCATTGGTAAATGTATACATTGACTTCACCACCGATGGCCAAGTATTATTTTGTAAATACTGTGAGGTCGTGGTTTCTTCATCCAAGAAATTTCAAGTGCAGCAACATATTCAAACTGCAAAGCATGCCATGAAAAAAGAAGCCAAAACGAGTGCCAAACAACAGACACTGCTCCCCGCAACAGTGTCGCGGCCTGGGCCGGAACATTTTCAGTTTAATCAAGATCTTTGTAGAGCCTTGGTCTCGGCTGATATACCATTGAATAAGCTGAACAACAAGGAACTGGTCTCATTCTTAGAGAAGTACACGGATCAAAAAGTGCCAAGTGAATCAACACTGAGAAAAAAATGATGTTCCTGATCTTTACAATGAAACTTTAGATAGACTGAGAGAGAAGGTAGGTGATAATTCCATCTGGGTATCATTGGATGAGACAACAGATGTAGATGCAAGATGCGTTGCAAATTTTGTGTTTGGCATTTTGGGGCCAGAAGAAGAAAGAGACAAATCATACTTGCTTAATTTGAAGGTCTTAGATAAGGTAAATCACTCAACCATGGCAGCATTTTTCACTGATTCCTTGGGATGATTATGGGTGGATGGCATCAAGTATGATCGTGTACTTCTTGTATGCACTGATGCAGCCCCATATATGGTTAAATGTATGGCAGGACTAGAAATTCTGTTTCCAAAAATGATTCATGTGACTTGTTTAGCCCATGGCCTGCACAGGGTTGCTGAATTAGCTCGTGCAGTTATGCCTGATGTGAATGTGTTGATTTCTACTGTGAAGAAGGTATTTCTGAAAGCACGGAGTCGCAAAGAGAGATTTCGACAAATTGCTGGTACTGTGCCACTTCCTTCTTCACCAGTAGTGACTAGATGGGGCACCTGGATCGAGGCAGCATTGTACTACGCTGACAATTTTGAAACTGTCAAGTGTGTAGTTGAATCATTTGATCCCACAGCATCTGTACATATGAAGGAGGCACAAAATGTACTCAAGAAGGATGGCTTGCAGGAGGATCTAATTTTCATGAGAGCCAACTTAGCATGTATTTCCTTTGCAATCCTCAAGTTGGAGAAAAAGGACTAACTCTTAAGAGCAGCATGGATGTAGTACAAGAGGTTGTTGATTCTTTGAGTCACCTTGAGAAGAAGGATTACTTTGAAAAAATCAGCCAGGTTCTTGCTAAAAACAAAGGTTACAGCCGACTGAAGAAAATCAGTGAGATATTGCAAAGCAATTCTTCTCTTGATGCTACCACTCAAGGAGAACTTGAGCTGTCAGACATAGTTAAGTTACAGTATGCTCCTATCGTTTCGTGCGATGTTGAACGAGTGTTTTCACAGTACAAATGCATTCTTGCTGACAACAGGCGAAAGTTTGTGTTTGAAAATCTACTCCACCATGTTGTAATCAAATGCAATTCACTTTCATAAACAGCTTGGGGGTTATTTAATAATTGATTTTGAACAAGGTTAGGCTACATATCTTAAAAGTAGCAAATTCCTACATTCAGTTAATATAAGGAAATGTATTGGTGTTTTTCTGTATTATCAAGTAAATTATTTTGTCAGTACATTGTGTTCTTTAATTTAATCCTTTATGAAAAGGTCTCACTCAGCCACAGCTTTTGTGGGGAAGTAAACTCTTTGGGGTAAATTACTGCAAAATAAGTTTTATTATTAAATCTAATAAGTTAAAATTGTTAACTTATTACTGCTAATATTAATTTCCTTAGGAATAAGTGCATATTTAAGTGCATATTTTACCAGTTTTTACGGCATATTTGCATGCATATTTAGCCATTTTTAAGTGCATAATTATCAGTGAGTAATCCACATTCCTTTAAAATTAAAGAAGAAATTTAAGGCATGGCACTTGGAACCCTTTCCAATAAAGGTGAATGACGAGTTTCTAGTTCTTAACAGATAGACAGAATTAATTTTGGTGTCAGAAGACTTTTCATTAGTTATGGTAACTAAGCATGGTATATTGGATCATTGCAAGTCAATTTACTGTACATACACTTGCACGTCTGTCCCGTTTATGCATTTTCTTTTACCCGGGCTGCAGAAGCTATCTGTGAATTAGCCATAATACAAACTAATGCTTCTACAGCTCCACAACAATGTGAATACACTCCAATACCTCCCGGGTTAGTGTTTGATGCACATGTCAATAACGTACACTATTTTAATTTCCCAAAGCAGACCAATTTTACTTATTTTCCATATAGCACCAGATTATTGTGAACTTAACAGTAATGCAATCACGACCTTGCCTACTCACCATCATCTTGCAGTTGTGTCAAATGTTACTTCTGAACAAGTTCCTATCCCACTTTGTTTATTATCATCAACTTCAGTACCCTTCATATTACCTTTAAGAAACTTAAGCTTCTTTCCTACGTTTAATGAAACAGAGCTTTTTTTAGACTACCAGCCTTTCTATTTATCTTCCGGAATAATCCTATCTGGTTTCATAGTACCTACAATCACCTTTGTCTTTTCTTTGACTATTATGTTGATATGCTACAGAAAAATGTCCTCTAGGTACACAATAGTCTCCAACAGAACTCTCCAAAGGGCACTGAAAAAAAATGTGAAAGAAACAAATGCTGGGTATTGAGACTATTGTTGAGGCAGACTGAGATGGTGCAAGCATATAGAGAGAGTAAAGGAAACCAACTGCTTCGAAAGATCCTTCGATTTGAATATAGAGGGAAGGAGAGTTAGAGGTACACCAAAAAAAAACACTGGGAGAGTTTGCAAGAAATGACCTCAGAGATAATATCCTGAAGACAGACGCTGCGTGGCCTCAAGAACCATGAAGAACTGGCTAACTCATAAAAGTTGATGATGATGATGATGATGATAATGATAATAATGATAATGATGACTGTAAGTAAGTCATTTTTTATTTAACTACTGAACTAAAACATTTTTTTATATCTAATGTGACTTGTGTTATCTCACTAACCTGTGGGGGCCGATAGTGTTTGATCACACGCATTACATTGTGATGACCTCTTCGTCGTGCCAGATCAGCTGGAGTCTCACCATCCCAAGTCACCGCATGTGGATATAGTTGAAATATATCCAAGAGGTCTTCCACCTCAATAATCCAGCCAAGCTCCGCCGCCCAATGGAGGACTGTCCGGCCTGTAACATCCTGCAGGTGGTGGTTCACCATTCCTAAGTATTTTCCCCGAGTGAAGTTTGTGGAGTCCTTGTTTTTTATTGCCTCTAACAGATATTTATACACATTTTCACAAATTCTCCAGTACCTTTTCTGTAATTATAAGGAGTATTAGTAACCAGCATTTTCTCGTCTTACAGTGTTGAAAAATCAACATACTTATATCATATCACAGAGGAAGGAGAGAAGGAAACACAAAATTCCTTCCACAAACGAGGATATAACTCAGTGATGTTGACCGTCTTGAATTATTTAAGGTACAGTTGTCTCTACTCCCACATTTACCACTCTCTCCCTGAGGTTTAAACCCCGAACTCAGAAGTGCGAATTCGAAGCATTCGCTAGTAAGCGGGAGGATGAGTGAAGGGGGGTGTTGGGGTGGTGTTTTTCTGCGGGGATGAGGCAAGTTACTAGTACAAAGGTGAGGCCGGAAAATATATAACAGGTGGGAAGAGATTACAATACAAAATAACGCTTTGGCTTTACTGACGGGGTTTCCTCAGCTGAGTGTAATCGTCTAGCGCTAGGCAGATGAAAATACCGAAATCACATTAGGATGAGAGGGGGATGAATTCATGTTTTCAGTAAGGTTTGCAAGTTGGGATAATATGAGGATATGGACTATGGATTGGTGTGAATAAGATTTTTGTAGAAGCAGCAAAGTTTTGTTTAACCCCTTGGCTACGAAATGGAAATTGCCTAGCCGAATAAAATCGTCTAGTGGTCGCCAGAATAAAATAATAGATAAGAAGACATCGTAGTGAAAGGAGTAATTAGAAATTTAAATAATCAGGAAGTGTGCACCATGTATTTATTGTAATATAAACTTGATATGAACAAAAATAGTTCAGTTGGCAGCTGCCTGATATAGTCAGCAAACCACATAGTTCAGTTGTGCCAAACTGTGAAGTTAAAGGGCAAAATTTATTATTATTATTATTATCAAATGAACAATTTATGGTGCAAAGCGATATAGTAGTTGTTTAAAGGTCTTGAATAATAAAGTTGCTTCTATGTTGTACACGGGACAGAACCTTTGACTCCCTCCTCCACCACCCTCCCTGCCTCCACCACCCAACTCCTACTCTGGGTTATTGGAAGTCGAATCACTGCAGACAATAAATTACAGAATAGACTAATGCTGTGTTCTTTCACTTCGACGAGGCAATTATGATGAGAATACAAATACAAGTGATGCTCAGTATTTCAAACAACGGTCATGAACGTATGAAGTAAAATCACATTTCACTGGTCAACATAAAAAAAAATTCTCATGGTTCTGGATCAAAACAGTCTGATTCTAGTGTACTTGTATGTGCTGAACTCAATTATGACATTCGTATAGCTGTATCAGGCTCAGTTTTCCAGAACCAGCATATCTATATATTTAGAGAGGCGTAGAGTTAGGGGAGATATGATAGAGGTGTACAAGTGGGTAAGTGGGATTAACAAGGGTAAAATGGAAGATGTTCTGAAGCTCAGTAATAACGAAATAACTAGAACAAATGGCTTTAAATTAGATAAATTCCGATTCAGAAAGGATATAGGCAAGCACTGGTTTGGTAATAGAGTTGTGGATATGTGGAATAGACTACCGAGTGCTATAGTAGGATCGGGGACGCTAGGGAGCTTCAAGACGAAGTTGGATAGGCACATGGAAGTGCTGGGATGGGTGTGAAAGGGATCTGCCCTGTATGGGCCAGTCGGCCTCCTGCAGTATCCCACTTTCTTATGTTCTTATGTTCTTAGTGTACCATGCTATTCGTACAGTAATTTATATGCTCATTGGCTCCACTTATGCAATTATTTTGTCCTGATTTGTGCTTTTTTGTTTGTTTCAGTTTGCTGATTCATGATATTGCATATCTACACCTGCATGATTTGTAATTACTCTGAAATTAACAAAACATGGAACGTCGCAAGTGTGTGAACGGTGCTGACAGTTTTTACTACATATGTGGTGCCTTCACTCCTGGTAGCCTCAAGAAACCAATCACAAAAGCTGTTCGACTGAACTACAAAAGTTACTTCAAATGTCATTTGGGTGACCAAGACAAGAAATGGGCACCTCATGTAGCCTGTAAGTCTTGTGTTAACCACCTGAGCGAGTGGATGTGTGGTAAACGAAGTTCAGGAATGCCGTTTGCTGTACCAATGATATGGCGTGAACCTAAAGACCACAGTAGTGACTGCTACTTCTGTCTCACAAATATTAAGGGAATAAAAATCAAGACACGAGGCAAGGTACAGTACCCCAATATTGCTTCTGCAATCCGACCAGTACCGCACAGTGCTGAACTTCCAGTCCCAAATCCACCGACTGAACAAGAATTGAGTGATTCCGATTCTACCTCTACCTCAATGGAAAACGACTACCAGGATGACTCTGAAAATACCAGGCCTAAACTATTTACTCAAGAAGCGCTTCATGATCTCATCAGGGACCTAAACTTGTCAAAAGAAAAGGCTGAAGTTTTGGGATCCAGACTAAAGCAGCGTAACCTGCTAGAAGATGGAGTGCTGACAACTACAAAGAAATCGTAACAACCATGCTTCAGAATTATCATGCATTGGGAGCAAGGATGTCCTTGAAATTGCATTTTTTCCACTCTCATATTGAATTTTTCCCAGGTAACCTTGGAGACGTTAGTGATGAACACGGCGAAAGATTTCATCAAGATATCGCCATAATGGGGAGCAGATATCAGGGACAATTCAGTCCTAACATGATGGGCGACTATTGCTGGACACTGCAACGAGAAGAGAGCAAGCTGTACAAGAGAAAGAGTAAAGTTCAGAAGCACTTTTAGAAATTCATATTTTGTCATTATAAAGGATTTGAACTTATGTTTTTTGGTACAATTTTTTATGAGCTTATCTGTGATAGGTTTAAAATTGTATCTTGCATGACGCGATAATGTTACTATATTTACTATTTTTTTTATTCTTTAAGAAAGTAGGTCTGATGGTAGAATGAAACATCCAATTAATATTCATTAATATGAAATTAGTCATGAAAGCACAGTCACATGAGATAATCTCATCTTTTGCACGACACGTGATGGAATATTAAATATTTGTACCTATTGATTTTTTTATAAAACCTGGTCTGATAGAACAAAACAAATATCAGATTCGAATTCAGCAATATGAAATTAGTTGTGTGAGCATGATCTCATATGTGAACCATTTTGGCTGTTGACCAGTATAATCCATTATCTGGTTACTATAGCGCTTAGGCAGACTCACGCCGGAATGGTCTTCGGACGTTTGGGCCACGAGCTGTATGTTGGGTGGACGTTTGGGCCATGGACCAAAAAACTCCTAGATGTAAATTAAAATCCCCTTAACCCCCCTGAAAACCTTCCAGTCAGGAGCCTTCAGGTTAGGTTCTGTTAGGTTAGGTTAGGTTGTTTATATTACTTTGACCCATGACCCAATTTCCAGGGGTCGTGGCCCATAACGTAAACGTCTGGGGGTCGTAGCCCATGGCCCAAACGTCCGAGTCGTGGACCATGACCCAAACGGTTGGGGGTCGTAACCCATGGCCCAAACGTCCATGGGCTGTGGCCCAAATGTCCTACATTCAGTCAAATTACAGAGATAGTCGACGGTTGGGGGTCGTAACCCATGGCCCAAATGTCCATGGGCTGTGGCCCAAATGTCCTACATTCAGTCAAATTACAGAGATAGTCGAGACGTTGTATAAGATGCAACAATTAAAACACTCAGAATGTGTGGAAAATGACATTTATTCTAAGACCTAATGATGTGAACGAGTAGCTGAGACTAATAACTCCCACAGCCTGGCTGCTTGGTATACTGAGTATCACTTGTATTTGTATTACCATCATAATTGTCTCGTGGAAATGAGAAACCATAACATTATTCTACTCTATAAATTGTCTGCAATAATTCGACTACCAGAGTAGGAGTTGGATAATGGAAGCAAGGGGGGGGGTGGATGAGTGTGGAGTCGAGGATTCCACCAGCATCTCTGTTTAGGGATGCTATCACGTCCAGTGCACGACATAAAAACTTTATTATTTAACACCGTTAAGCAACAGTAATATCTCTTTGCATCATAAATTGCACATTTCATAATGATAATAATGATAATAATAATAATAATAATAATAATAATAATAATAATAATAATAATAATAGTATTTTTATTTTTGTTGGCCCTTTAACCTCACTGTTTGACACAACTGAACTACTGTATGTGGTTTGTTCATTCTATACTGGACAGCCGCCAACGGAACTATATTTTCTCGTATCAAGTCTATATTACAATAAATATGCGGTGCACACTTTCTGATTGTTTTTACTGCTAATTAATCCCTTCACCATCGATGTCTTCTAATCTATTATTATTTGGTTACCGCCAGACGATTTCATTTTGAGAAGTTCCATTTCGTAGTCAAGGGGTTGAACAAGACTTCGCTGCTTCTACAAAATATAGATTTAAACATATTTATAATCTATTTGCTCTTACATGTCCCCTTTTGCAAAGGAACACCTTACTTAGAACATGAATTCATTCCCCTCTCATCATATCGTAGATTTATTATTTTCTTCTGGTTAGTGCTAGGCGATTACACTCAGCTGAGTAAACCTCGTCGGTATTTTCAAAGCATTTTTCTGCATTGTAATCTCTTCCAACTGATATACTGTACCCCCACACACACAGAAGGACACCTACCCCGACACACCCTTCCTCCTCCCTCACTCTCACTGGGCGAATGCTTGGAATTCAGAGTTCAGTGTTTGGGGTTCGGACTTCAGCGAAAGAGAGGATTGGTAACACTAGGTGGAAAACGCAGGAGTGGAGCTAACTGGACAGGTGTGCTCTAGGTCACTTTTCTAAAATTATTTTGAAGACAGTAAGGTGTAAAGAACATGACATAATATGTTTACATTTTCCACGAAAGATTTGAGATACTGGAAATAACTAAAGATATTTCACCCCCAGAAAGTCTCTCAAATAACTAATTTAGTTATAGCAGGAATTGAGAAGTGTTGAAATATCACAAAATTTTCGTATAGACCAAACATGAAATAAAGATTTTAATTTAAACGTCTTTTAGTCAATAAAGTCACCATGGCCCGACATTCCAAACGTTTTCAAGCTGTTTTTACTAGGCTTCCTATATCTTGTATCTCTCTGTACAGTGATCTAAATTCTTTCATCCAAATTCATTCAACCGCCCTAGTGTCTGTCTTCTTCAGGCTCTTCTACCTAGTGGTTTTGTCAACCATATTCATATGGCAAAGTTTTAAAAATGTCCTTATTTTATTTTAGTTGGGGTACCAAGCGTTTCCCGGACTCGTTTTTATCTTCTTCAATTACATGACCATGACGAATTTGAGATTTTTTTATTTAAGACAGGGAGGTCATAAAACAAGAGATTCGCTCGATTAAAGATGGTGGGCCTTTGTGGACTCTCATGGGAAGCTCTTATTCCACAGTCGATCAAAATTAAGAATATATACAAAAAGTATTCATGCAAAATTTCAGCTCCTGCCGACCCTTCGCTCCCTCATTTTGAGCGTATATGAGCATTTTTGGGGCTTCTTACATAATTAATCTAAATTTCAATACTACATCAGAAAACCGTGGCCAAGCATAACATAGAAACAGAAAATTATGTGATTAGTAAAGGGATTCCATCTTTGTGGGTAGGAGGCCAACCACCGAGGCCAGCCTCCCAAATTCCACTTCGCGATACGTTTGAATTGTATGTGCATCTGCATGCAAAATTTCAGTCATCTATCTTCAAAACTGTAGCCGTGAATAGCGAACATCCATACAGAAAAACACAAAAAGATGCTGTTCTTTACGCACACACACCTATCTATATTACAGAAACCCAACCTAGTCAAGATGTTTGTGTTTTCTTTGGTTATATTCTTCATTATGAAACTACGCTTTCCACGAAACAAGTCTATTGCTGTAGTGTGTGTGTGTGTGTGTGTGTGTGTGTGTATGTGTGTGTGTGTGTGTGTGTGTGTGTGTGTGTTTTTCCATTATAGTTCTCGTTGTTCTAGCCAATCTCAGTACTACTTTTTTTTAATTAAAATATCTTGTTGTTACCTTTCTTCTGCAAAGAAGAGTCAATTTTACACAGTTATTCAAGGCTTTAAATACACAAAACCACTACTTGACAATTATATTTTACCTCCCCAGAGTGAGGAATATATAAGACCAAAGGAGAGATTCTCCTGCAACTCTGTTAGTAATGATAAAGTAGCTTTAGTTGTTTTATACAATTCCAATATGTGTTGGTAATGTTCAGTATAGAGTCGACTTTTGGTTCTCCTCATTGTCTTCCTCAAAAATAAGAAATACTGCTAGTATTTCTGGCATGTACTGATCTATACAAAATATACAGTATTTAGCAGGTGATCTTTGCCCTAGTTGGCAGGGTAAAGTATGTTAATGTTAACGTATTTTTCTTTGAATAAAACTAATTAAACCAAATCGGTCAACTTTACAACTTCTGGTACATTATTGAATTTTTCATAAAATTTTCTAGAACTCATCTAAACCAATATTTCTTGGTGTTTCAGTCTGATTTATTGCTAAGTGGATACAACGCTCACTTCCTGTTCCATGGGTCGGTGGTTTCATTCCTGGGCACTCCCAACTGTACAGTAGATCAGGGGTTCTCAACCAGGGGGGAATTCCCCCCAGGGGGGGAATTCAGGTGGGGGGGGAACTGATTCGGGAGCAAGAGATATCTTCGATGAGAAATCAATCACAGAATTTTGGCCCTTGATGTGTGATTCCTACCCAAAAGTGGCAGAAAGAGCTATCCGTGCATTGCTTCCGTTTGTGTCGACATATCTTTGTGAGTCAGGCTTTTCAACTCTGTTGCAAATTAAAACGAAGCAACGTAGTAGATTAGAGGTAGAAAATGACCTGCGTTGTGCCCTTTCAAGCACTCCTCTGCGTATCCCAGAATTGGCGAAGAAAAAACAATCACAGGTTTCTCATTGACTGTAATCTTCATCTGAATAAAATTAATTACAAATTTACAATATCCTGGTATTCTATTGAACTTTTTGTTTATTGCATTATGCTTCAGTTTGGTCTGTTAAGTAATTCATTATAAATATAAAAAACTATTTTACTTTTATTCAAGTTTTTTAAATCCATCAACATCTTCAATTGGCATTTAATTTGTAAAACTCCACTATAAAAATAATCCAGGTAAAATTGTAAATGTATATGTACTAATATTGAAAAAATAGAGGATTTTCAATATTATATGCATATTATTTGGAATGCACTTTTTGAGGCAGACAATCTTGGAAAGGAGGGGGAATGACATTCTGACATATGGTGCAAGGGGTGCATGGGGCAAACAAGGTTGAGAACCACTGCAGTAGATGGTCACCCGAGTACCTGCCACGCTGCCTCCTTGCGTACCAAAGGCTTAGTGTGCTGTGTCCACACAGTCCCTAACGGGCACTCACTTTCAGTTTCATTGCCAAGAACACTGGTTGACTAACAGAACTCTACCTGACACTGCCCATATCCCTTAACACAACTATCCACCATTTGTTTTATAAGAATGTTAACACTTCCCTCATACATTTCACTGCTTTATAACATAAAATACAACTTTTCTCCACTAATGATATTTGAACCTGTTATCTTACTTCATTAATTTCATCCTTTGGTTTCTCATTGCAACCTTTTAATTTCCCTCCAAACATTTGCATACTTTCCACTTTCATAATTATGTCTTCACATTTGAAGTTCCTAATTGAGTTTATGCCAGTTCTTTCTTTAAATTTCTGGACTGTTGCTTGATATTCCATTTTTGTAATTCTTAATTTCTAACAGTACCTGTTAGTTCTCGGTAGCACACTCTGTTTAACCACACGAGGCAATGTGGTTGGACCTTTTGGTAATAATGATCTAAATAATAAAAGCCGATGAGAATGGAAGCTTCTGGCCTTACCTCACCACAGTAATACTATACAGGGAAGTAGATAATAATGGCCATGAGTAAAAGGTCACGAAAGGTCGATCTCACCTCACTCTGATAAAGGAAGGTAGGTGGTGGGCTGGTTCTTTACTAGAGTGAGATATGAGCGGCCTCTACACCCTTTATCTATTCCCTCTATTTAATCTTCTTTTGAGATAAGATTTAGGGCATCCATTTTCATTAACTTCATCTCTTGGCCTAGAAAAAAAAACACATAGACAGGCAAAATAAACGAATCTCGGGCGTTACTGTTGGATCATCGACACTAAAAGGTCCAGTCGCATTGCTACCCGTGCTTCCGAGCCTTGGGCATTAGACACGAAGGAAGGTATAAAAAAAAAAAAAAATGGAATATGCAACTGTTTGAGGGAAATGAAAATATCGCAGTGGGACATTCTGGGATTAAGTGAAGTAAGATGGATAGGTTCATATAGCGTTAGCGGTGAAGATTCTTACATCTGGTGGTGCAAAACTTGGTATTGATATTTTTGTAAACCAGAAGTTGAGTAATAATTTAAAGGGATATTGGGCAGTGTCAGAGGAGTTTTGTTAGTTAAGTTTAATGCTAAGCCCATGGACTTGGTAATAATACAGGGTTATGCACTGACAAATGATAGTGAGGATGAAGTCTTAGAAAACTTTTATAAAGATTTAAATAAAGCAAAAGAAACCGTAATGTCTGATTATAATGGGTAAATTTAACGCACATGTTGGGAAAGGAGAAGTAGCACCAGAAGTAGGACCACATGGATTGGGTGATAGAAATGAGAGAGGAGAAATATTAATTGACCTTACATCGTTTGAACAACACCCCAGGTATCTCTGTACATGGGTCTCATCCAAATACAATGTAAACAACAAAGTTAGTAATCTAATAGATTAAAAATTAATTCAGAAAATATTCATAAATTCAATAACCAGAACAGAGACCTATCCAGGGGCAGGTTGTGGGTCAGATCACGTCCCAGTAATGAGTTTAGTGAGGCTAAAACTTCAAAAAATAATAATTAAGCTTATGGACAAAATCAAATGGGATTTAGGTAAACTCAAAAGAGAGGCAGGGATAGATATGAAACTTAAACCGAAAATAGATTTTCAATGTTGCTAGAGGGTGACTTTAATGAAAAAGGACCAGGGCAACAATTAAATAGTTACAAAGAAGTTATGTTAGAGACTGGGGAGAAACTTATAGAACGTAGGAGGAACGAGGCTAAAAGTGAATGGATGGATGAAATGACAAATGAAATTTTAAAGAAAATAGATTGACGAAACAGTATGATATTACGTAGTGAAGCTTACATAAAAATTACCAAAGAAATTCAAAGGAAATGCAGACAGGCCAAGGAATATGATCTGGAAAGGAAATTTAAGGAGAGTGAAGATGATGACAGAAGGCCCAATTATAGGGAAATCTACAAGAAGATTAAATAAATGAACCAGAAAGGGGAATGAATGGGGTAGACTATTAAAAGCAGAGAGAATAAGAACCTGTTTGGGGTAGAAGAAATTGTATTAGTCCCTGTCACATTGTTGACAGTAATATTATATAAATGTATAGCTTCATCACCCACGGTAACTTTCCAAAAGCACTGAGATTATAGTGCAGTGATCATGTGGTCCAATCATTGAACACGTGATCGGTAACTTTCCACTGAAGGACGCGTCTCTATTTAGACCTGAAGTCAGCTGTAAGAAGCATGCTATTTTGCCCCCAGTGATCACCTAGTCTTCGCTCAACCCTCACGAGAAACAGACGTATTGATAACCGAGCTTCACAGACAAGCTTGCTGTCAGATTCTAACATCCATAACTCAATTGAGATAGTTATTGTGATATCCTTTTTGAAAGTGGACATAGAAACCCTTTTTATAATAAACACGCAAAAGGAACACATTTGGTTTCACTACAGAAAACCCATTAACTTTTTACATGTTCTAGCTCAATTAACTAATCGTAAAATCAATAGATAAAAGGGCTAGTTCAAAATAAAAGAGAGATGGACAGAATACGCAAAAGAACTATTCAATGATAAGGATAGAATAGAGGTAAGAAACGAAAGTGAAATAAAGAATGAAATGTCAATTGTGAAAACAGAAGTTGAAGCAGTTGGGAAAACAAATGCTTTGACTAAAGTAAGTAATTCCTGCTTTAAAGGAGACCTTGCCTGTGATTAAAAACAAAATCGTATTTATCGTATTACCTAAAAAGCCAGGAGCATTAGAGTGACCCAGGTTAGAACAATAAACTTTATAGGTCTTGCCTGTAAAGTTTAATTAAACATAATTTTAAGCAGAATAAAATTTAGATCATAAATTGAGTTATCTGATGAGCAAAATGGATTTAGAAAAGGAAAAGATGGAGAATTATGAGTGAAAGGGCTTTAGAGGTCCAAACAAATTTGTACAATACATCTGATTTGTTGATTTGGATGAAAAAAGAGGTTTGATAAGGCTGTATCCTATCTCCAATAGTGTATAAAGTATATGTAGAATTCTTAATGGGAGGAGTTATAAGTAATAATGAAGGGGTATAGTTAATGGTAAAGTAATATAAAATTGATGGTTACTGGTGTTCCCTGAGGAATGCAGTGATGGGTAGGGAAACACTGGGTAACACTGAGTCCGTTTATTATGGATGAGAGAAATACAAGTGGTGACTCGCGTGTGCCATGCACGGCTCACACAGTCAGACTGAGGCTGCCTTGCCATATGGCAGCCTCGGGGCAATGTTGCCACATAACGTGCAGTGTTGCCACGTGATGATATATATAAATGCTACTTGGCACAGTAGCTTATATACAGGGTTGCTACTCGGCACAGTAGCTTATATACATAACCTACATCTCCCTCCCCCCTCACGCTCATAGTCTTTGTCTTGAGCGGACTTCTTAGTCTTAAGTCGCTCCGAGCGTCGAGGTGCACTGTGGGGCGGATCCTCGTGAGATGTAGGGGACTCGTCCTCGGTCAGGGGGCCAGCAGCAGGGGGTGGGACTGGCCGGAGGAAGCGGCGGTTCCTCCACAAGACACGGCCGCTCGGCATCCTGACCTTGTAGTCCCGTGACCGGCCGACGCCCATCACTATGCCCACCTTGTCCCAACGTGTCGTCCTCGGGTCCTGGACGCGGACAAGGGCACCAATCTCCAGTGGCTGAAGAGGGCGGGCACGGTCGTCATACCGAGCCTTGGCGTCCTGGGCACGTGAAGCGGCGCGGCGGTTGCAGCTCTCGGCTCTGGTCTGCCACTCCTTCGCAAAGGCCTGGCGTGTGCAGGAACGTAAGAGCGGAGAGGGTGACCATACAGGATCTGGGCAGGGGAGCGTCCTGTGTGGGTGGGAGTATTACGTAACTCCAGGAGTCCTTTGTCAAACGCCTCGCAGTCTATGTTGCCTGAAGGGGCCACCTTGAGGATGAGGTGCTTGACTGTCTTGACCGCAGCCTCAGCATGGCCGTTTGACTGTGGGTAGTGGGGTGTTGACACGATGTGGCGGACTCCCCAACGCTCCAGGAATCCTGTGAAGTCCCGGCTGGTGAACTGTGGCCCACCGTCCGTCCGCAGACGTACGGGGACGCCCAGGTCACGAAAGAGGTGCCGGAAGTGGCGAATGGTGGCCGCGGACGTCGTGTCCGAGCCACAGATTACCACCACAGGCCAGCCAGAGAGTCGGTCGGCGACAACTAGGAAATGTTTCCCAGCTGTGCTGAAGAAATCAGCCGACACGGACTCGAAGGGCCTGGTGGGTTCGTCGTCGCTCAAGAGGGGCTCTTGCTGTTGACTGGGCTGCATGATCTGGCACGGCTCACAGGCACGGACCGTATTGATGATATCCGCGTCAATGCCGGGCCAGTACACAGCCTGCCTTGCGCGGCGCTTGGTGGCCTCTGCTCCACGATGGCTGTCGTGTAAGCGGGCCAGAACGCGACGACGGAGAGCTGCAGGGACGACCACACGGGCACCGTACAGGACGAGGTCCCCATCTGCGTAGAGGTCCTCATGTATCTTCCAATACGGGCGTAGGGCGTTGTGGAGGTCAAAACGGTCGCGAGGGAACCCAGTCCTCACACTCTCCAAGAGCTGAGTGTAGGAGGGGTCGTCGCGTGCCGCGGTCTGTAGTTCCTCAAGGGCCATGATCGCTGTCGGGTGGCGACACTGAGGCCTGGGTGCTGGTGAGGGACTGTACGGCCTGCAAGGTGACGATGTTGCTGACGGAGAAACCGGCCTCGGTGCTGAGCATCTCGTCTTCAAGTGTAGGGCGGCTGACTGGGGCGCGGGAGAGGGCATCCGGGATGCACAACTCCTTACCTGCGCGCCAAGCCGCGGTGAAGACGAAGGCCAAAATCTTCTCCTTCAGGCGCTGGAGGCGGGGATTCTCGATGGCGTCCAGCGAATAGTGGTTAAGAATGGGGACCAAGGGCCTGTGGTCTGTGATGAGGTCGAAGTGCTGTAGGCCAATCAAGTAAAACTTGCACTTCGATAAGGCCCATACCACTGCCAGCAGCTCCAGCTCGATGGTAGCGTAGCGAGACTCAGCATCGGTGAGGAAGCGAGAGCCACACTGTATGAGCCGGTACTTTCCTCCACCGTGATCCTGGAGAAGGGCGTAACCAACCCCGTACAGCCGCGAGGCGTCTGTCTGGAGGACGGTGGGGAGCGCTGGGTCGAAAGTAGCGAGGATAGGTGGACTTGACAGGGCCTCCTTCTCCTTATGAAAGGCGAGGTCGTGGTCAGGGGTCCACGTGAAAGTCCTCTTGGGGCTTATCAGGGGGCGGAGAGGCCCGGCAGCGGCGGAGACGTCAGGAGAAAATTCTGCCAGCTGGTTCACCAAGCCCATGAAAGACCTGAGATCCGTAAGGTTGGCAGGTTTTGCAAAGTCCGCTATGGCGCGAACTTTCTCCGGGTCTGCAGCAATGCCATCCCTTGAGAGTCGGTAGCCGCAGAAGGACACTGCAGGTGCGGCCAAGACGAACTTCTCGGCATTCAGAGTGATGCCGTGCGTCCTACACCTGGTCAGTACCTCGTCGATGCGGCGAAGATGCGTCAGGTAGTCCTAATCGTAGAGGAGGACGTCATTCACTACCTTCACGCAGATGGTCACGCCTTGAAGTGCCATGTCACCACGGAGACAGAAGGCGTCCCCCATAGCAGCGAATCCCATAGGGCCACGGCAGTAGCGGAATCTTCCGTAAGGCGTGATGAAAGTGGTCAGTGGCTGATCCTCCTTCTTCAGTGGGATCTGCCAGTAACCACAGAGGGCGTCCATCGTCGAGAAGTGCCGTACCTTCGGATTCACACTCCGTATAGCTGCAAAAGGTGTGGGTGAAGGGTGGGCGGGACGGGACACCTGGCTGTTAAGCTTAGACAAGTCGGTAGTAATCCGCACTCCACCGTTAGTCTTAGCCACAGCGACTAGAGGGTGGCACCAAGGGGATGGGTCGTCACCAACGGGTACGATGACACCCTGGGCCACCATGGAATCCAGTTCCTTCTTGACTGAATCCCTGAAGGCGAGAGGAATCAACCGGGGAGTGTGTATGACAAACGGCTGTGCATCTTCCCGCAGGTGTATCCTCATAGGCGGACCCGCCATAGCCTTCAGTGGCGCGGTCCGTAAGGCCTCCCTCGTCACCAGCACATCCGAGTACCCCTTCAGGAAGTAGGCCCTTGCGGCTGAAGGAGACGTCTCGCTGTGAAGAGGAAGCAGCCGTGACTTGGGTGGAGGCGGGGCGGGAGTGGACGCGGGTTCTGGGCAGCTCTGTGCGGCAGCGCCAGGCGCGTCGCTCATTGATTCCCGCACCCTGCTGGCGGTGTACCAAGCAGCTGGGATCTGCTCAGGAAAGTCTCTGGGCACCACGCCTAACTCCTTGCAGTGCTCCCACGACAACAAGGGTGTAGTGAGAGTAGGCTGCACGTCGATCCATCCGTGACATGACCTGTCGCCGTAGGTGATCTCGGCTTGAAAGGAGCCCACAGCGTCTGGCATCTGGGAACCGTCCGCATTGTAGTACTGCAGCTGCGGCGGTGGTCCCAGGCCGCGTTTGGTGAGGCCCAGTTTCTGGAGGTGCTTCAACCCAATCACCGTAGTATCAGCGCCAGTGTCCAGTATCACCTCGATGTGACCCGACACATCACCGTGTGTGACGGCGACGCGGATGGTGGGGGAAGGGGTAGCCCTGGGGCGTGTGGTCGAGTCCACCCTTCTGATGTGACTCAGCTGCTGCTTGGGGCTGCGTGGGCCATCTGGAGGGGGCTGCGTGCGAACCACCCCGAGGGAAGTGCGCTGCTTTCCTCCTCGTCTCGGGCTTTTGGGCTTGGGTTGGCGGCAGCACTTGTCGTAGTGTCCATAGCGACCGCAGGCCTGACACTTGCGGCCTCGTGCAGGGCACCTGTCTGTGTTAGACCAGTGGCCCTTACGGTCACATCCACGACACAGTGCGTCGGCGGCCGGGCAAGTCTTGGGGCTGTGCTGCTTTCCACAGCTGCCACAGGAAGCACTAGGCGGAGGCGTGGAAGAACGTGTGGCAGCCTTCGCGTTGTTGGCCGCCTTCTTACCCTTCTTGTACTGAGAGATTGCTCTCACAGCAGGAGGGGCCCGTAAGGCAGAGGTGGCGGACTTGGTGGCCTCGTATGACCGACATTCAGTCACTACCACCTGGAGTGTGGAGGAAGCGTCCAGGGGGATGAGTCGCTGCACCAACTCTTCCTGCCTGACACCTGTCAAGATCCCGTGCTTGATCCAGGCTTCCTCACATTCCCGGCTGTGCACCTTGCAGACGTCGATCTCCTCTGACAAACTCTTCAGCGTACAAAAAAGTCGTCAAAGGATTCGTTCTCCGCCTGCTTGCAGCTGGTGAAGGCACGGCGACGCAAAGCCTCGTTGTTCCGACCCTTAACTTGCTCCTGTAAAAGGTCGAGCACATCCCTCACTGAAGAGGTAGAGTCGGGAGGCACTTGCAACGTGTGCTCCAAAACTCTCTGGGTCTCCAGCGACAAACACATCCGCAGTTGGATGAGCTGTTTGTTCGGAGGCATGCTGTCAAGGTCCACCATCGTGGAGTAATCTGTCCAGCGCCGCCTCCACTCACGAAAAAGCTGAAACGTGACGTCTGGTGAGAGGGCGGGTGGGGGTTGAACAGATGCCTTGGGAGCTGTTTGTTTGGAGGCAAGAGTACCTGGAGGACACTGGTGTGGTGGAGGAGGGAGTGTACTGGCGCCTTGATGCGCGCTACCTGCGAGTGAGGGAGGGTGGGTTAGCGCCAGGGTCGCCAATAGTGCCTCAAAACGCAACTTTTCCTCCTCTCTTCGTGTCTCCTCCCTCTGAAGTTCCATCTCTCTGCGTCTCTCGTCCCGGTCGTCCATCCACCTCAGAATTGTGGCAATGTCCGTCACTGGAGGTGGAGGATGGGAGTCTGCGCCCGATGGAGGAGAAGGTGGTGGGGAGTCGTGTCTCCCATCTTGACGTTGTCCGTTCTTACCTCCCATCTTAGTGTGTGCGTGGACTGCACTGTTTAGTATATAAAGTGGCGCCTCAACAGCTCGAACCACATATATATGACATAAACAGCGCAGAAATAACGCATATAGTCCACTGTTCTGTCCGTGAGTGAGTGCGTGCGTGCGTGCGTGTGTGTGTGTCTGAGAGATCGCTTCGTGGTGGCCTTAATGCCCGTGGCTGGAGACGCGGCGGGAGTGAGACCGTCAGTATCACCCGGGATGTCACACAAGAAGAGTGTACGCCTGCGTGCTCCGTGGGTACCACAAAAAACAGGCCAATGCTCAACTCTCAGCTCTAGACACACACTAATACACTGACACTAACACTGCCACCGTCACTAAAACGCACTGTGACGGAGCAGCACTGCACATCGCGGCGAAACACAGCGCAACACAACACAACACACTATGAGTCGACGCCCATCACCGGCAGACGTAACTGTCTCGGCATAGTTCACACACTTTGTAAGTCCACAGATCCTAGCCACTGCGCCATGGTGGTTACTGGTGTTCCCTGAGGAATGCAGTGTTGGGTAGGGAAACACTGGGTAACACTGAGTCCGTTTATTATGGATGAGAGAAATACAAGTGGTGACTCGCGTGTGCCATGCACGGCTCACACAGTCAGACTGAGGCTGCCTTGCCATATGGCAGCCTCGGGGCAATGGTGCCACATAACGTGCAGTGTTGCCACGTGATGATACATATAATTGCTACTCGGTACAGTAGCTTACATACAGGGTTGCTACTCGGCACAGTAGCTTATATACAGGGTTGCTACTCGGCACAGTAGCTTATATACATAACCTACAAAAATATTCGTTAAGAAGATGATACTGCTCGCATCACTGATTGTGAGGAGGCATTAAAAAAACTCGTTAACAGATAAGTGGAAAATGTGAAGGAAAAAATATGGATTACGAGTTAATGCTGTAAAGACTAAAATAATAGTTGTTTCCAAATTGGAAATAAATCCAAAAATAAAAATTATTGTAGGCAACAAGGAGCTTAAACGAGTGGAAAATTTTGTGTATATGGGAAGTAACATTAACTGTGATAGCAAATATAAGGAAGAAATCAAAACGAGAATAGGACAAGCAAAAAACACCGAAAGTAATCCAAAAGATGTAATGAAAAAGAACATTAACTTCAAATTGAAAAGAAGGCAGCTGAAAGGCTTTATGAATCAAAAGCGTGGACATTTTCAGCAGACACCAGAAATGTTGGAGGCTTTTGAAATGTGGTGTTATGTGTGGATGTTATGAATATACTACACTGACAGAAAATCAAATGAGGAAATACTAAGATTAGAAAAATTCAAGACAAACACTTGAAATGGACTGAGAAAGAAACATTAGATACGTTGGTCATACAATTAGGGATGAGAGGATGATAGAAATTTTATTGGGCAAAGTTGAGGGTAGGGGGGACAGGGAAGGCAGAGACTGGGTCCCCAGAGAGATACGAAACTATATAGGATTAGTAAAAACAACCCGAGAACATTTTTAGTGGAGGACTGTAGTAGCCTACCCTCAGATACTCGTATGAGGACGGTACTCTGATAACAACACAAGGGTTTCATATTTCACGCAACCCACATTAATATTTTTTAGGAATATTACGTGAATAATCTCTAGCATTTGATAGTTCTAAACATCTGTGATATTACTAAGCAAAGGAATAATGCAGAGAGACAACACCAAGAAAACAACTTACCATTAACACGGGACTGGGTGTCTCAACAGAAGGTCCGGGACGTGGTAACTTCCTCAGCCACCACTCTATATTTTCATGACCTGCAAATCTTGCAGAATCCAGTGGTGTGTATCCTAATCTGTTCTTGGTGTCAGGGTTGAGGCCAGCTTGTACCAGGATCTGCATCGCCCCCACATGTCCGTTTATTGCTGCACAATCAAGTGCTGTTGATTGCGACTTACCCCTTGCATGACGGTCACAGCCGGTTTGGTTGAGTAACTGCTTCAAAGCACCTAAAGAATTACCAGTCGCAGCAACTTGTAATGGTGTACTATCCCAGTTATCCTTAGAGTTAATATTTGCGTTGGCTTTCAGGAGCATCTCCACGCATTGCTCTCTGTCTTCACCTGCGGCTAGATGTAGGGCAGTTTGACCTGTGCCAGAACCAACCAAATTTTATACTGAATTTTCATATTAATGACACAACGTAGATTTAAGGAATTGTTATTGTCAACAAGATTTGCATCTGCATATACACACTTTCACATCAACGTATATTCACAAACCACACACACACACTACTACTACTACTACTACTTTGCTGTCACTCGGAATCGAGTATGACGATTATCCAGCTATGATACAATGATATGAGTTATTAAGGATGTCACCGTCGTTGGTGAGCTCTGAGGTGACTCGAGAGGCCGATATGGGACCGGCAGGGTCATCCACAGTTGTTGCACATGTGGAGGGCTACATCTAGTGCGGGAGGGGCGGCGGCAGCGTCTTTCCGGCGTTGGCGCTTGTTTGCCTCGGTATACAGTCGGGTGAACTCGAAACTATTGACACCTTCTCGTGTGGTGCTTCTCCAAGCGTTACGGTGTGGAGTAATCGTCTCCAGGATAAGGGGGTCGATTAAGCACTTTGTCAGGTTTGTCTTAAGACTATCCTTATACCTTTTCAGTTGACCGCCAGCATTACCTTTACCATTCGTTAGCTACTTTGGTTGTCTACTGTCGTCCAACGTAGTTGTTCATGAATAATGGTAGCCTCGATGCTCTTACAGTTGGTGTCAGCGAGAATACTGGCATTTGCTGTCTTGTCTTCCCAGCGAACTCTGAGGATGGAAAGTAGACTTCGTTGGTGAAAGTTTTGAAGTACCTTAAGGCGCTTTGTATGTAACCCATGTCTCGCTGCCATATAGCAAGGTGAAGAGGACCACTACTTGATATACGTGCAACTTTGTAGATAATTTCAGCTCCCTACAGCTGAAGATACGGGTGCGGAGTCTGCCAAAGACTTGAAATGCACATCTGATCAGATGTTGAATCTCTTCTTTGATGTGCGCGGTAGCAGACTGGTGGGAGCCGAGATACTGAAAGTGGGTAACATTAGAGAGGGTAGTACCATTGAGCTGGATAGACTGTGGAGGTGTGGCTGAACCAGGGGCATAGGTGTTGTACATAGGTGTTCAGGATTCCTTGAAGGTCGCATTGAGTGTGAGCGCCGAGGGTTAGGTTGCCTGCATCCTGAAGTTCAGTAATGGAAGCTGCTGACACTTTTGTTCCTGAACGGAGTACTTCCGTCTTGTGTGCTAAATAGGCCCATATTTAATGCCCAGTGCCTGTTGTGTGAGAAATGGGCCCAAATTTCAGACGCAATACCTCTCGTGTGTTAAATAGGCTCGTGTTAAACACACCGGGTGAAGCCCAAGACCTGTTGTTTGCCCATAAATAGAAAAGAAAGTTGCGAACAATGAAAAACAACAAGCTCCCCGATTTAATACAATTAGACCTTGACGTACAGGGTCTCACCAGCGACACCCCAAACAACGGCCCCATCACTATCTGGATGACAAGCCAGGTCAATTGGTGTTTAAGAAAGAACCAGTAGACAGTGCTGGCACCTACCCAGATGACACCTGTCCAGAGCACACCCAACCTTCAGAGCTCGTGTTCAAATTTGTTGACCGTTAAGACTGTCAGCCTTGTTCTTCACGTTGGGTTCGCTCTGGCTGCTTTATCTTGTAGTTGTACATGGATATTATTATTCTTGTACACTGCGCTTCTTCCCTATCCTATCCTTTTGTCTAGAGTCCCTGCTGTTTGGTAACGAAGTGAACCCTGCTGGCAGAGCCACAAGAGGGACCCACAGAGGGCTGCTGAGTCGAAAAAGTAAGGGTGGCAACATTTTCTTTTAGGGATTCGGCAGTGCTTCATAACCTGTCACTATTAAGTGTTAGGACTTTGCTCGACCCCCACCAGGGGATTGTCTGTTCACCCTACCCCTAGACCTGAATTTACTCGCCCACTAAGTGGACAGAAGGAGAGGCATCCATGGGGTTTAGCTGACGTGGACAGATTAGGTAGGATTTTGATATATGTAACTGACCGTGGCCAAGTGAGAGTGCAGACCTCCCGACCCAAAGACCCAAAGGTTTCGGATGAAGCTAAAAAGACTATTAAGTGATCTAAGGGTGAGAATTAATAGACTCAAGCATCTGAGAGATGGTTGCATCATCCTCACAGAGACAGATGAATATGCTGAAAAGCAACTTAATAATGGAAGCCCATCGAAATCGAGGATGGCCGGCCCAAGGGCCTCCTAGGCGTGAATTTGTTAAGGTGTAGAAGCTGTCGCCAACACAACAACCACACCCCAAGTTACGAGCTGCATGACCCAGTGTCAAGGAATAGTCCGAGAAGACCGGACAACTCACCAACTGCACTGGCTAACCATTACCTCGGAATACGATCCGCAAATCGATTAACATCCAAGTTCCAAATTACTGCTGGATAGACAGAGGCAAATGGCGTAAAGAAACTTGCCCATAGTTTCACCCTACCCGAGGAACGAACTCGGGTTCGCTCGCTTGCGAGGCGAGGATGCTGACCATTACAGTACACCACAGGTCGCCACGATAAGCTACTTAAGTCTAGTGCCATGGACAAAATGAAAACCAACGGATACGAGGTCATTCTCTCACGGGAATACGGCGCCAAGCTCATCCTTGTATGTAAGAAGTTAGACAACGATGTAGTGGAAAATAACGCGGAAGAAATAAGAGATGAAATAGAAAGACAAAACAATGTCAAGGTTGTAGAGGTTTATCCTATGTATGCCCATAATATAATCAAGGTTCGCTTTGCATACACAAAGGGAGGCAAAATGAATGAAGGAGAAGGGACTCTATGCATATGGCACTTCCATCTCAACCCACCAAATAGAATATGAAAAGTATACGTCCATCCAACAATGTGTGAAGTGCTATAAATACAATGACCACATGACCAAGAACTGCCCCATGCAAGATATGCTCTGAGTATTCATCTGATCAACACTTCTACAAAGACTGCCGTAGCAACATCAATAAGTGTGTCGTCTGAGAGGGTGCCCACAGGACCTTCTCTGCCATTTGCCTGGTCAGGAAACAAGTAACTTAAGAAACTGACCGAAATAACCAAGCAAAAAGAAACCAGGGAAATTTCTAACACCATAAAAAGGACCACTCAGTCGACGTTCTTGGCTTATAGCCAAACCCTAAAAGGTGCCCTGAAAGAAACTCAAGCAGACTCACAAAAACTCAACAATGTCAGCGAGACCATGGAAGTCCTGCAATCGAAGATACAAACTTTCAAGTACTCAATAAAGCAGGCAGTTACTGAGTCACTGGGCGCCATGAGGGGCGCAGTGGCGGAGAACATCAGGAGCGTCTCCTCTTCACAGTTGGACGAGTCCAAAGCCACCGCTATATATTTTTCTTACCTGCATGCCCATCACATAAACAAGGTTCTTCCCGGTTCATTCTAGAAACACCTCAATGAGACACTAACCAGGAACAACATTGCACCTGTTGAAATAAGCGACAAAGTCCCTTCAAAAGAAATCCTGAAAACAGTAACCCAATCAACGAACTCACGACGACCTCAACCCACGCCAGAAATAGACCATGACCTCCCTGAATTAGGCCAAAGTCAGTATAACCGTAGCCCCGACGTGGCCAGTCAATCCCCCCGAGATCACAGCTCCTCCAGCAACACCATAAATCTCCGTGCCCCCAAGACATATACTTATAACGTTTGTTTCTTAGGTAACAGTAGTATAATACAGTAATGGGGAAAACATTATATCTCTACCTTTACCAACTGTGTATCTGTTGAGGTGACTGTTAGTGTGTATAACAGTTACTTGTGAAACTGTCATATGTGTAATAACCTTCCTGGATTGTCACCACTTGTAACTCACTTGAGAAGCATGTTACCTTATATTTTAGTCATACTAAAATATAGATCGAAGTTTATTGGATCTTCTGTAGTGAAATCCAATGTGTTCCTTTTCTGTGTTTATTATAAAAGGTTTCTACGTACACTTTTAAAAAGGAGTATCACCGTAACTTAATACCTGTAGCTATGAGTGTTAAATGAGGACGGAGGCTATGTTAAACAGCTCTTCTAAAATACGTCCTGTTGGGGTAAGGGGTTGAGTGAGAGTGCCTGTAATACCCGTCGAGGGAGAACGGAAATACATCCGACGTCCTCCCTCGAGGGAAGACTGAACCATCCACGATGGCTCTCAATAACGTCTTCCTCTAGTCAAGGATATCAAACTACTCCCGCAAGAGGTGGCCAGAGAGCCAGCTACTTAATGTCTTAGCTCAGCACTAAGAGACGCGATTTCCCGTGGGCATACCTTATCACATGCTCTGAACATGCTACCTCATAGCTAGCGGGAAGTTACTGAGGGTGATAGAGTATATAAGTCTAATGTAATTAACCCATTTATATAAGTACTTCTGCCTATAAGACAGGGGCTATTACATACTCCCAGCGACGACAATGACCATCGGACTGCAACCTCAGTTAATGGTTGCGACCAGATGGTGGCGACTTACCCACACAGGAACAAGACCCTCGAGCTGCAGCGTCAATAGATGACTTCGACACGCAGGCCCAGGACCTGAACATCATCCTGTACACGGGTGACGAGAAGTTCGAGGGCCCGCCATTAACTGAGACGCAGATGTTCGAAGGTTCTGCAAAGAAGTTCCGGCCCCCTAGATATGACAGAAGCCGAGAAAACACTTCAAGCGACGCCCCAAGCTACAGTCTCCGAAATGGCAGTCGTTAGCAGGATGAAAATTGTCCAACATAATGTCCTACACTGGTCCCTTAATAGACGTAACGAACTGTCTAACTTATACCATCAATTAGACCCAGACATTATTCTGTTAAACAGTACGGGCATAAAGGACGAAAGTAAGCAGAAATTTTGTGGCTACGCTATATACCAGAGGAACATGACGGGTGAGCTGAACGATGGTGTCGCTGTGGCCATCAGGACACGGCTGAGTCACAGTGTTGCCAGACTTCGAGGATTCAGTTCTAGAAGTGCGGTTGGAGACAACAAGGAGACCTGTTATCTTATGCACAATGTACCTACCTCTAAGACGTCCTTACTTACCCGAACAAGACCTCAACAAGTTGCTGCGCCACAGAAAACCAACATACATCATAGGGGACTTAAATGCGCGCCACGCCATACTCGGACACGATAATGAGAACAACGTCGGTGTGGCGCTGTATGACAACATCAGAAGGGGAAAACTGCAACACCTCAGGCCAATTTCCCGACACTGATCAGACGTGCCAGTGCCACAACACCCGACATAATCCTCTCTAACAACGAGGCCGTCCTGAACGGGCACGTTACCTCCAGACTCATCAGTACCAGCGACCACCTGCCAGTCGTCGTGACGCTCTCATCCAATCCCATTATGATCCCTGCCAACATCAGGTCAAACCTCAAACGGGCAGACTGGGACTCCTTCAAGGAGTCTCTCAGTCTCAAGCAGGGGAGGAACGTGGAAGAGGCCAGCCTCAATGACATCGACGATGCAGTCGACCAATGGTACACGGATATGAAGACGGAGATGGACAACAACATCCCGTCCACCACCCACAGGTCCATTCCCCACCCTCACACTAGTCACCTGCTGAGGCTGTTCAGTGTACAGTACGATCACGTGAGACAGCTAGCCAGTATCCGCGGGTGGACGCAAGAGACCGGTACCGAGAGCTACAGACGGACATCCAGCGCGAGAGCAAACGTCGACATGAACAAAAGTGGGCCGCCTTGGTGTGGGAGGCAGCCAACAATTACCGCGATTCTGCTGCCTTCTGGAAAGGTATCAAGTGACTGTTGGATTCCACCTCTAACACGGTCCCTTACCTGGTCGACCAAAACAACGTGAAAATATTCGAGGAAGAAAACCAAAACCAATTACATCGGCGATATTTACGGAAATCTTTACCATTAGTGAACAGGAGAACGAGGGCTTCGACAGGGAGTTTGAGGAGGACATTTTAGGTCCTGCAGATTTTTCAGCCATCATAAAAGGTTTTAAAAACAAGCCACCTGGGCAAAGCCATATTAACAAGAAAAGCCTGTCCCAACTCCCCGAAAACATGGTAGAGAGGCTTGGTTATATGTGCAATGCCTGCCTCGCCTCTGGATGCTTCCCTAAGATGTTCAAAATCGCCCTTATCTGCCTCATACCAAAAGCAGGAATGCGTCCAAACAAATTCGAAAATTTTGACCAATATAGCTACTTGAGGTACCAGCTAAAATCCTCGAAAAGGTAGTAAGCGAGTGGTTGCGGATGTGTCTAGAGGACGAAAACGTGCATAATCCCCGCCATTTCGGCTTCCGTCAGTACCGAGGCACATTCACCGTCATAGCACAGGCATATGTACAGATCGCTAATGCTAAGACTGGCCGCCTGCAGTGGAACGTAGTGCTGATAGACGTCAGCAAGGCGTTTGACAAAGTTTGGCACTCGGGGCTGCAGTATAAGATCATACATCTGGGACTACCCGAAAACCTCATGACGGATCGCAGAGCCAAAATCAAGATCCAAGAACATTGTGGAGAGGAATTCTCACTCTTGAGCGGCGTACCTCATGGTTCTTGTCTCTCACCAACCCTTTACACCCTCTACACGGCTGACCTGCCACCCCCAATCGTAGACAGCGAGTACGTCATGTATGCCAACGATGTAACACAAATCCTCACCTGCCCAGGAAGGTCCACAGCAAGGATGGCGCGACTCACTGCTCGGGCAATGGAGGATATCTTGGGGTATGAAGTCGCCGCCGCCAAATAAAAACTTTTAAACTGACGCCTGAGAAGATATAGGTACACCTGTGCAAGGCGCTGGTGAGGCCTGTGTTGGAGTACCCACACTTACCACTCGTCACGCTTGGGAAGACAAAACTAAAACAATTACTGTACAGAGCTTCCAAAACAAGTGTCTGAGGTCAACCAGTGGCTCAGCGCCACCCTACCAGGAGACACTTGAAACCATCCACCTGAGAAATAGGATGGAGGCACACAACTTCAAGTTCCATCGCCTAGGAAAGAAGGTTTGGGACAAGCTCCTGGACGACCTTCACAGCCCAGTAACACCTACGCGGGAATGTGTCGACGGAGAGCGACCCTACGCCTGGTGGCCACGGAGTCTGTCCGCAATACAACCACGTCCTATCTATGTTCCAGCTCTTTCAGCTTCCTGGATTTGTGTCCGTGTCCGAGGGTAGTCCTGCTGTCTCTGTCAGTATTTTAAGGGATACTTGTGTTTCACTCAGTATTCTGTTGAAAAGTGCTCTTCCATCTATGGAAGAGGCTTATACTGGTGTCACGAGTGTCCGTCATAAGTTTCTGTTCTGGGAATGAAATACATTGGTTCGCATGTTGTGTGGCTGGCTTGAGCGTTTCGCTCATTACTCGCACACACTGACTGGGCCATCGTTTATATATTAAATTTGTTTTATTAGATTAACTCTTTGTGGATTTATTAATACAACAGCTGTCTCTCATGTGATATTGATTGTAATATGTTTGTATATAGGTTAGATAGTGGAACTGATGTCAGTAGGGTAATTTAGATAAAGTTTACGTTTTGGCGAATCCGGATATGATACGTCAGTAGTTGGCGGTAGAGGTGACATCGGTGGCCTGCTGGTACACTGTAGTCAGTTTAGGCACAGCTGTCTAGGTTGAGTATACCCTCTCTCTGGTGTTTTGGGAGTTGGCATTTGACTATTGAGATTTGTTATTGCATAATATTGTTTTTGTATGATCTTTTTTTGACCTCTCAATCCTTACTCAGCCACTTCCAAACATCATATTATTATTGTTATTTATTTTATTTTGTGTACATATGTGGTGGTGGGAATAAGTTATTAAATGTTCATATAATTATTGACTTGTTCAGGTTTTGATCTGTTAACTTGACCGTTGTTGGGGAACTTAGGTCTAATCATATACTGATATATTTGAAAGACTTCAGTGATTTGTGTTTATGTAGCAATCTACCCTAGGATCGTAACACTGGCCAGCATGTTCTGTTGCGGGCGTTAGTGGAACCACTTGCGTTCCTCTGTGTAAAGTGTAGGGGCTCAGGTTTTGTGCAAGTGGAGGGTGTAACTTTCCTCTTGGGAAATGATATAGCTGATAGCCTTGTTGTTCTGGACCCTGCTGTAGACCTTGTGATTAAGTGTGTTAGGTTATTCCCTTCTTGTGCTGTAACCAGTAGTCAAGTTAAAATGGTGACGTATGGGATAGATGTGAGTGATAAGGGTGATGTTTTGCCTGATTATCATTTAAATGGACTGTTTGATGTTAGGCCAGAGGAATTAGATGCAGGTTTAGTGAATCAATCGGTTAGTGATTTGTCAGGAGATGTAAAGACAGATTCTAACGATGGTGTAAATGTTGATTTCAGTAACCTTCCAGTCACAAGAGAGATGTGGATTCCTGCTCAAGAGTCTGACCAGTCGTTGGTCCATTATTTGCTAGGGCCGTATCAGACTGAAATGTGCATACGCATCAGTGTAGGTGTTCAGGATCTCCTGTAGGTCTCGTTAAATGTGAGGACATGGGTGAGGTAGTCTGCATACTGAAGTTCAGTAATGGAAGCGGCCGACACCTTTGATCCTGCCTGGAGTCGTCTTATGTGGAAAAGAACCTTCATCCAGCACCGGATGTCCACCCCGCCAGCTAAACTGGCACTGGCATGTGTAAGGAAGGAAGTCAAGAAAATGGAAAAAAGAGTTAGTGACAGTACACATCCTTGTTTTACCCCCCGTTTGGATGGGGAAGAACTCGGACTGCGTGCCAATATGCAGGACACTGACGTTCATGCCATCGTGGAGTTACATCACAATGGCAATGAATTTTGGTGGACAGCCAAAACAGTTGAAATCTGCCAAAGTGCTTCCCTGTTGACCGAGTCGAAGGCCTTAGTTAGGTCGATGAAGGCCATGTACAGTTCACGACGATGTTTTCTGCACTTTTCCTGAGTACATTGATTTCAAGGTTATTTTCATCACACCAGTCTTGGTGTATTCTTTCGATTTGGCTAAGGGTCTCTCTGCAGGTTTTTGTCATGACAGTGTCGAGAACACACACACACACACACACACACACACACACACACACACACACACACACACACCCTTGACCACCGTAGAGTCGAGACCTATTCAGGCGCTGCTCCTGTTGAGCAGCTGCCTCCCTTGGCCAATGTTCGGCCCACTTCCCAAGTCCCTCTCCCCGACCCATCCTCACCACCAGGATATCAACACAATCAAAAGTGACAATTTCGTTTCGGAAAGACGTGGGACCAGTGTTGAACATTGATGAACAGTGTTTAATGCCAGTGAATTCAGCACTAGACAGTACCAGTGAGAGCCATTACCCACCAGTGGGATAGGCACCCCTGGGAACTGACCGCCTTCTTCTGACCAGGAGGTGCTAATCAGTCCACCATGGGAACAACAGAGGGCTGGCCAGTTATGCACCTGACTACGAGAAAACACAACACCACCCAGCAGGGCGAGGTACTATGAAACCACCCAGTGTCCCCATGACCATCTGAGGTCCTTCATATCAACACCCGAGGACGAGTTACTGCACCACGTGAACACCACACCACCCGGTGTCTCCATGACCACGTGAGGTCCTTCGTATCAACACCCGAGGACGTGTTACTGCACCAGGTGAACACCACACCACCCAGAGGGGGCAGTTCAAAAGATATCGACGTCTTTAAACTGCTAGGAGAACATATGAGCACGGGGATGGAGGAGACTGCAGTGGGAGCGGGTAAACAAAGTGAAAGATTACAGGGAAATAGTGTTAGGAATGATGACAAAACTAAATTAGACAGGGAGTTTAAAACTAAACGTGGTAAGGGGAGGACTCAGAACACGACTAACTTAAATGTATACTATGCGAACAGAAGAAGTATGAGAAACAAAATGGATGATATTAGGGCCTTGGTATGTACTGAAAAAATCGATATAATAGCATTCGCTGAAACATGGATCAACCTAGACACACGTGAGTTACCGGTCGAATACCAAATTGCGGGTTACAAACTGTTCCATACCGATAGGCAGACCAGGAAAGGAGGCGGAGTAGCAATCTATGTTAGGGATAATCTGAAGGGTGAAATAAATAAGGAAATAAAAACTGAGCGGAATACAGAAACAATTTGGATAGAATTAATCGATGGTAGGGAAAAATTAATCACAGGAGTAATATATTGACCTCCCAATCTTGATAGAGTCAATGAGCGATTTATCTGGGATGAAATGAGCAGGGCTTCCATCACAACAAAGTCTGTATAGTAGGCGACTTTAACCTTGGCCAAATAGATTAGACTATCCTTACAGGTAACTCAGAATCAGAAGATTTTCTCGAGACGATCCAGGACTGTTTTCTAAGTCAACATATAACCGAACCCACCCGGGGTAATAATATAGTCGATTTAGTTCTGTCAAACAGAGAAAACCTCATTAGCAATGTCGAGGTAGGGAACGAACTTGAAAACAGCGATCACAAAGAAATTAGATTCCAGTTAGATTTTCAGGGCAGACGTAAGGAAAATTCCACTAAAGTACCAGATTTTAGAAGGCAAACTTTGACAGTTTAAAGAGGCAGCTGAGAGAGGGGGTGTCGCGCCTGGCCGTGAACCTGACAGATGACACCGACCTGATAACGAGATCTGAGATTGCCGAGTTCCACGACAATTTAAATAGTGAGTTACTTAATGCACAAAGGCAGAACATACCGGGATTATTATAGGGAATATTATAGGGTATTGGCGAGTAGGGTTAAAACCGAGATAAGGAAAGCCAAGAGGAATAATGAGGTAAGGATAGCAAGGGAGGCGAAGACAAACCCCAAAGGATTCTACCAAATGTATCAAACTAAAACACGAGAAAAGATTAGACCAATACGGTCAGACACTGGCGAGCTCACTCATAACGGCAGAGAAATGAGCAATAATTTGAATAAATATTTTTCAACAGTTTTCACCACCGAAAATTTAAACATGATACCCGGGGCACCGACTTTACTCAGAGATAGTGAAGAAAACAAATTAAGCGAGATAGTAGTGACTAGTAACGATGTTAGTAAGCAAATAGACAAACTAAAGCCTAATAAGTCACCAGGTCCCGATGAGATATTTGCCAGAGTATTAAAGGAATGTAAGGAAGAGCTTAGTATGCTCTTAGCAAAGTTGTTTAACATGTCCTTAAAAACAGGTGTAGTACCAGAATCCTGGAGGATATCGAATGTAATACCGATTTTCAAGAAGGGGGATAGATCACTATCCTCTAACTACTGCCCAATCAGTCTAACAACAATAGTAGGCAAATTACTGGAAGCAATCATTTCAAACTCTATTCGAAATCACCTGCAGAAGCACAGATTGATCAATGATTCCCAGCATGGCTTCACAAGTGGACGTTCATGTCTAACTAATCCATTAACATTCTTTTCATCAGTTTTCGAATCGGTGGACGAGGGGCACAATTATGATGTGGTATATCTCGACTTTAGCAAAGCCTTCGACAGAGTCCCCCACGAAAGACTAATTAGAAAGGTAGAAGCACATGGCATCAAATGTAATATCCTTAAATGGATTAGGGCGTGGTTACAGGACAGGAAACAGCGAGTGAGCATTAATTGCACTAAGTCCCATTGGAGCAATATCACAAGTGGAGTTCCACAAGGCTCAGTACTTGGACCATTATTATTTATTATATACATAAACGACATAGATATCGGCATAGACAGCAACATAAGCAAATTTGTTGATGACACTAAAATAGGACGTGTTATCAAATCTGACGAGGACTCCACAAAACTACAGGAAGATCTAAACAAATTTTTTGAATGGTCTGAAAAATGGCAGATGAAATTCAACGTGGACAAATGTAAAGTACTCAGTATAGGAGATGTAAACAGGGAAACCAGACATCAGATGAACAATGATGCCATAGAGAAATCCGACTGCGAGAGATTTAGGAGTAATGATAAGTAGGAACCTTAAGCCAAGTAAACAATGTGTTTTTGCTCGTAACAAGGCTAATAAAGTACTTGGGTTCATACAAAGGAGTGTTAGTTACAAGACTAGCGAGGTCATCCTAAAACTGTATCTTGCTCTTGTGAGACCACACCTGGATTACGCCAGTTCAGTTCTGGTCACCGTATTACAGAATGGATATAGAATCCTTGGAAAGAATTCAGAGGAGAATGACAAGACTAATCCCGGGCATTAGGAACCTTGAGTATAGAGACAGGTTAAAGCATTTTTATTTGCACTCCCTCGAGAGACGTAGAGCGAGGGGCGACCTGATAGACGTGTATAAGTGGAAGGCAGGGCTAAACAAAGGGGACATTACAAAGGTACTCAAACTATCCAACCAGGAGCGAACTTGTAACAATGGCTTTAAATTAGACAAATTTAGATTTAGGCGTGAAATAGGTAAACACTGGTTTGGAAACAGAGTAGTGGATGAATGGAACAAGTTACCAAATATCATCATTAACTCGAATACGCTGAATAGCTTCAAACATAGGTTGGGTGCTTATATGAGCAATAGGGGTTGGGTGTAAACGGGACTGCCCAGTATGGGCCAATAGGCCCACTGCAGTTTCCTCCATTCTTATGTTCTTATGTTCTTATGACCATGTGAGGTCCTTCATATCAACACCCGAGGACGAGTTACTGCACCACGTGAACACCACACCACCCAGTGTCTCCATGACCACGTGAGGTCTTTCATATCAACACCCGAGGACGAGTTACTGCACCACGTGAACACCACACCACCCAGTGTCTCTAGGACCACGTGAGGTCCTTCATATCAACTCCTGAGGACGAGTTAATGCACCAGGTGAGCACCACACCACCCAGTGTCTCCATGACCGCGTGAGGTCCTTCATATCAACACCTGAGGACGAGTTAATGCACCAGGTGAGCACCACACCACCCAGTGTCTCCATGACCACGTGCAGTCCTTCATATCAACACCCGAGGACGAGTTACTACACCAGGTGAATACCACAGTAACTGGTATCTCCATGACCACGTTAGGTCCTTCATATCAACATCCGAGGACGAGTTACTATACCACGAGAACACCACACCACCTCGTGTTTCCATGACCAGCCCAGGCCCGGGCCATCAACTGTAAACTATAATAATTTGTATGTTCAATCATTGTTCCTTCTCCTTTCAGTAATGAAAGCTGTTGTTCTACGACCCACCCACCCCATGTCTTTGTATGTAACAAGTCATTTTTGTCCATTGTATATTTTCAACCTTCGGGCTGCCGACTTTTTCAATAAACCGTTAATTATTATTATTTATTATTATTACACACACACACACACACACACACACACACACATGCACGCACGCACGCAAGCGCACGAACTCTCTCTCTCTCTCTCTCTCTCTCTCTCTTTGGCGTTGAAGTTCTTACCTTCAATAGTCCTGACCTCCACGTTGGCACCAGCAGTGAGCAGTGCCTTCATTACAAGGTCATGACCCAAATTTATCGCCCAGTGTAAAGGCCTGAGGGAGACCTTCCGAGAACCGTCAACCGGGACTCCTGCTGCTACAAGGTGAGGTACCAGGTGGGCGTGGTCTCTCAGGGTCGCTTGGGTCAACAGGCAGTGTGGCTCATTGATAGTTTTACTCCAGGCACTGATGTTGGGGTCAGCACCAAGAGCGAAGGTGACCAACACCATCACCACGTCACCATGATAAACTGCCCTCACAAGAATCTGCAAGACCATGACATAGCATAACATGAGAATGTAAGAGAGTATAGTGAGAGTGGAGTGGGAGGAAAGAGAAGAGAGTGGGAATATAACACCTCCACCATAGGTTGCACCATCACCACCATTAATGTCCTCATCCCCCACTACCGTCACTACCATCTGCTAATATCACTATTAATATCCTCTACCACCATCAAAAACGCCATCACTACAGAGAACATCCAAAATTTCCATCTTAACTCGTATCCACCTTTACGACAACCACCAACAATCATCTCTACGACAGTAATCATGCATAGAAAAATGAAAAACCCTGTCCAACACCACCATTCAACCATTAACTTGTTGTATCTCCGCCACCACCAATATGCTGACACTATTATGAGCATCACCTTGCAAAGGCAACACTGTCTATCTATACCAACTAATACCCTTTATACCCACCATCACCCTCCATACCCATCACCACTCTCCATACCCACCATCACGCTTCATACCCCCCACCACCCGCCATACACACTATCACAATACATACCCACCACCAACACCCTCCATTCCCACCACCGCCGTCCATACCCACCACTGCTCTCCATCCCCACCACCGCCGTCCATACCCACTACTGCCCTCAATCCCCACCACCACCGTCTATACCCACTACTGCCCTCAAACCCCAATACTGCCCTCCATACCCACCACTGCCCTCCATACTTACCACCACCCTCCATACCCACTACCACCCTCCATACCCATCACCACACTCTATATTCACCACCACCACCCTCCATACCCATCACCATCCTCCATACTCAACACCACGCTCCATACTCAACACCACGCTCCATACCCACCACCACCCTGGACTGTCACATGTCCAGTTGATGACTACTCACGGCTCATAGGAAAGTTACCGTGGGTGATGAAATTATATAAACCTAATGTATGTAACCCACATTTATATAAGTATTACTGTCTGTTAGACAGGGGCTAATACATTGGTCGGCCACCACCCTCTGAGTTCGATGAGAATTAAACTAACCACGTAGTATAACTTAATAATACCTATGGATGCCTATTCATGTTATAAAAGATATAATGTGTTGTAGCTAAACTGAGGAATTTACAACCAGGATTTGAGAGTCTGAATTCCTACCTTTAAATGCCTTATATGTCAGGCCTGTAATAGTTACAATTGAAACTTTTGAAGAGACATGTCTTTAATATCAAAACCTACATAAAATTGATCAAATGAGACTGAAAGTTGGTACAACAAAACTGGGAATCAAAAAAACCTAAGGAAAAATATCTTCAAATGAATGGGGTTTGTGTTTCATTGAGATAAGTAAATAATGTTAAATTGTCAGAAACTAATTTGAGTTAACTGGGAGCAATGTTAACATTTAAAGAATAAAAATATCAGATCTAAAGTTAAAATCAAATTAAAGGCATAAAAAAACAGATGATAGGTTGACCAGGTATGACAGCACTAATGGTGAGTTCACAATAGCCTGAAGCCATATAATAAAATAATAACCTTGAACTACGAAGTGCTTACCACCATCCTGGTATAGTAAAATGGTAATGGGTTGGTTAAGAAAAAAACCCACACGTTATGAAGATGTGCATATTCCTTCTGCAGCAAGAATAAACGTGAATGCGTAGGCTGGACACACATACAGATAAAGATATGACGAGTAACCCTTTGACGTCACCTTAGGAATAGCATTTGCTAAAACAAATGAAAAGTGATCAGGCACTACTGATGTTCAGTTTGTTTATATAATCCGTCAGCTGGTAAGTCAAAGTCCTTGACTATGTAACTGTAAGGGCGGAAACGATCCTCCGGCTAGTTACCGTTGCTAACTCGCTCGTTTGCTGGTGCAGACGACACTTGGGGTGGTTGGACGGAGGTGAGAACGGCAGCGACTATCACCGCCGCCGGCAGATTCAACCCAGCCGCCATACCGTCAGTATCTAGCTACCCTGCTGTCCGTCAAATTCTGGCTGTGATCTCATCATAGGTCCTGGACTCGTGGGCTGTGTTCCCAGACCTTCACCTATCAACTGCCAACTCTCTGGTCATCTACCACTACCGCATACCACGACCATCAGTTCATCACATTCCGTCGGTGCCCCGGTGTTCTCCTGCCTTTTCAAGACGTTGCTGAGTGTGGAGCGAAGTGGACGCTTCCCTGCCCTGAGTGTGCATCACCGCGTTCCAGAACCTTCCCCCAGGGCCACTGCCGTAGGAAATATTTGTTCATTGTTTGATTCCATTAATTGCTGACTCCCCTTTATTGTTCGATTCTATCAATTGTTGACTCCATTTAATTGTTTGATTCAATTAATTGCCGACTCCCATTATTTGTTTGATTCCTTTAATTGTTGCTTCCATTAATTGTTTGACTCCCGTAATTATTTGATGATTGTTGAGTGGTGTCAGAGTTTTGTTATATTTTTATAGTAAAGAGATGCCAATCTCGAACGGTTGTTTGTTATTCCTCGGAAAACCATGGTCCTTGACTTTCCTTTTATTAAGATCCTGATTAGCCTGGTAAGGGATTTCTATCCTTAAGTCCTAGGCCTTTACAAGTGGCGACCTTGCCAGGATTGTCTCTGACCTTTGGTTTCTGAGGTTTAACATTCGTTCCGGTGTTGTTGTAAGTCGCCGTGAGCGCGCCACCTTGCTGTCTGTGGCCCGGAAGCAAGTGTTGTTCAGTGGTTATCCCTTCCTTCTGTGTGCTAATTTTGTTGCTCTCCCTTGTAGTTGGGAAGTTAATTAGTGTTGGTTGGGGTGCACTGTGGATGCTGTCATAGCATTTATGTTGTTGTTTCACCTGGTGCGGTTACGTTACCCTGAGGTGATTCAGCTGGGCTGGGTGCGGAACGAGGTTCCCTCCAGTCGGATCAAATCATTTACTGGTCTGATTGAGCCACTAGGTGAGTTACCTTTGGCTATTTGCGGGGTAAGTTGTTTGTTTTTCTCCTTTGTTCTTGGCCTTTTGGATCATTATGTCTACTTTTGAGGTGTGGAAAGATCAAGCGGTGGCCCTGGGTCTGACAGGTAATGACATTGGTCAGTATGTGGTCACCCAACAGAATGCCGAGAGAGGAACGTCAGAAAGAGAGAGAGGAACGCCAGAGAGAAAGAGAGTTGGAGGAACGTGAGAAAGAAAGAGAGTTCGAATTAGCTAAGTTGCAGGCAGAAAAGGACCTAGAACTGGCTAGGATTAATGCTTCAAGTAGACCAGCCTCCTCTGGCCATATACACGACAATGTGGTAAAACCCAGCTTGCCTGTGTACCGTGAAGGAGAAGACATCGCCTCCTACCTTGTTAGGTTTGAGCGGGTAGCTGAGCTGCTTGGTGTAGCCCCAGATAGCTATGCTGTAAGGTTGGGTAGCCTACTGAGTGGTAAGCCGGTAGAAATTTACACGTCCCTGTCTGCCGACATCACCCGAGATTACTTCTTGTTGAAGCAAGCTCTCTTGCGAGGATTTTGCAAGACTTCTGACGGTTATCGTGCTGATTTTCGCAGAACGAAGATTAGAGTGGGAGAAACGTACCAGCAGTTTTCGATTCACCTGGGTCGTTTGTTTCAACAATGGCTGGAGACATCAGGGGTTGAAGAAACCTTTGAGTCTCTCTCTAACTTCATGATATTAGATCAGTTTTTGTCTTCTCTACCTCCAGACTTGAGAATTTTCATCAAAGAACACCAGCCAGCGACGCTTGGAGAAGCTGTGCATCTTGCCGACAACTGGGCGTCTGCTCGCAACGCCTACCCCAAGTCTTCCCCTCCTGTAGTGAAGATTGCGAAGCCTCCATCCTCCGAGGAACCATCCCCAGGAGTACACAAGAGTAGTTCACCAGCCGTGCGGTGTCACAGCTGCGGAGAAGGGCACATTCATTCTCGCTGTCCCAGGAATCCCCTCGCCTTCAAGACTGCTGACACTCATCAACCCAGCAACAAGGTCGGATTCTGCTTGGAGGACAGGAGCTGCCCCCGTTATTGTGTCAGTGGAACAATCAATGGGTCTAGGGCATCTACTTTCATCAGGGACACTGGTTGCTCGTGCATTATTGTCTCTGAAGAAGCCCTGCCTGACGCTGACATCTCCAGCTGCCCGAAGGTTAGTGTCGCCGATTATTTAGGTCGTGTTGACCAGTTCCCTGTTGTTAGGTGCTACCTGCGTTGCCCCTATTTCACTGGTTGGTCTAATGTGGTAAGAGCTCCCATTAAATGTGCAAGTGCCCTCATTGGTAATGTTCCCGGTGTTCGTGACCCTAACGACCCGGAAACGTTAAAACTCTCCTCGCCACCAGTCTCCTCACCACCAGCACCAGTCCTCACGCCACCTGCTGATGACGACTCGCCACCTGCCGAGGTCGCCTCGCCACCCTCTCACGCCGCCACGCCTGCCGCCAAGGTCCAAGCTGTAGGGCCACGGACGGCGAAGGTGAAACGACCGCATCCCCTGATTCTGCCGAATTTGTTGCCACTGACTGTGACGCCCAAGGAGTTCGCCAAGCTTCAAGACTCGTGTGCCACTCTGAAGCGGGTAAGAGAGAAGGTGACTTCCGGGGAGGAGGATCAGGTGAGAGATGGGTCGGTTTATAAGTTTGTTTCTATTAATGGGGTGTTACACAGGTCTTGTGTTTCATCCAAGCGACCAGCTAAAGTAGGTCGGTTTTTACTTGTTGTCCCTGATGTTTGTCGTAGTAACATTCTCTCTGTAGCTCACAAGAGCTCTCTTGTAAGTCACTGTTCTCGTAGGAAAACTTATAGGAAGGTTGCTGATCAGTTTTACTGGCCAGGTATGGGAGCGGATATTAGAGCTTTTTGTAGGAGTTGTGATCAGTGCCCACGTATGTCCGCCAAGGGTAGAGTCCGTCCTGTTCCACTTGAACCCTTACCCGTCGTTGCAGAACCATCTTCTCGGGTAGCCATAGATTTTGTTGGACGATTCTCACCCCCTTCCTCTAAGAAGCCTAAATTACATCAAGCTAATTTGTTAAAGCAATATAATTGCAGGACCCACATTGCTCGTGTCCTTGACGACGTCCCCAAGCTGGAGTTAGTCGAGGCACTACCCTGCAAGAGTTCCTGTGAAGTTCGGACGCCAGAGTCTGTTGATCTCGGTTGCCAGTTGCTGCCAACACCTGACGAGATAGAAGAATCCTCCACGACAGGAAATAGGCCCAAACTTAAACTTGGACTGAAGTGGACCCCACGTGCAGTTCCTTGATACTGCCTTACGTTTTGGACATCAAGTTACCACCTATTCTTTTCTATGACCCTTCTTTATTGTGCAATGTGTATTTAAGCATTTGTTTTAAGATGATTATGCTTTGTGTACTAATCTTAAGTTTAATCTACCTTACAGTAGATTTTTGTTGGGGGAGCAGTGTAAGGGCGGAAACGATCCTCCGGCTAGTTACCGTTGCTAACTCGCTCGTTTGCTGGTGCAGACGACACTTGGGGTGGTTGGACGGAGGTGAGAACGGCAGCGACTATCACCGCCGCCGGCAGATTCAACCCAGCCGCCATACCGTCAGTATCTAGCTACCCTGCTGTCCGTCAAATTCTGGCTGTGATCTCATCATAGGTCCTGGACTCGTGGGCTGTGTTCCCAGACCTTCACCTATCAACTGCCAACTCTCTGGTCATCTACCACTACCGCATACCACGACCATCAGTTCATCACATTCCGTCGGTGCCCCGGTGTTCTCCTGCCTTTTCAAGACGTTGCTGAGTGTGGAGTGAAGTGGACGCTTCCCTGCCCTGAGTGTGCATCACCGCGTTCCAGAACCTTCCCCCAGGGCCACTGCCGTAGGAAATATTTGTTCATTGTTTGATTCCATTAATTGCTGACTCCCCTTTATTGTTCGATTCTATCAATTGTTGACTCCATTTAATTGTTTGATTCAATTAATTGCTGACTCCCATTATTTGTTTGATTCCTTTAATTGTTGCTTCCATTAATTGTTTGACTCCCGTAATTATTTGATGATTGTTGAGTGGTGTCAGAGTTTTGTGTTATATTTTTATAGTAAAGAGATGCCAATCTCGAACGGTTGTTTGTTATTCCTCGGGAAAACCATGGTCCTTGACTTTCCTTTATTAAGATCCTGATTAGCCTGGTAAGGGATTTCTATCCTCAAGTCCTAGGCCTTTACAGTAACACACTACCGGATATGACTTACCACATCTAGAAAAACGTAGAGGTAGTACAATGTCCAGGTGAACACCGAAAACTCCTAAAAGACCAGTGTCAGTAGGTCGAACTTGAAATCCTCGGTGATGTGAATATCACTGTAGATCTTGAGAGACGTTAATGAGAGTACACTTGCACACACACCATTATCTATATCTAGGGAAGAGCGCTCGTACCCATTCTCACCGGAACAGACAACACTTCTCTTTTATTCAATGCCACGATTAACGAAGCTGCACTATAAGTGCTGCTTTACGTTGTTATGGCTGTACTTATCATGCGTCTTGTTGAACAAGACGGTTGTCTTCCCCCAACGACTTATAATAGCGACAACCTCACGTCGTGGCTATCTATGATACCTCGAATCCTTACACCGTTGAAGAGTTACAAAGTTTCTGGAATTACATGAGGTAGAGTCGTGTAATATACACCACATATCACCTGTCGGTACAGTAGTAGACTTGGTCTGAACAACTGCTGAATGGGACCGAGGTTGGTGTCGACGTGGTCTTGAATTTGCTGTAGGGGTTGTGTGGTGTTTGGATATGTTACCACCTTGCTGGAGCTGACAACAATAGTCAATAACATGACTATTAGCGTTACATTGTTTGCTTAACAGTTGCTGTTTAGGTTTCGTGCTAGTATCCTCGGAATCATTTGTGATGAACTGGCGCCACAGGTGTAACCGTACCGGCCAGTGGGATCTTACTTGCGTGAGAAAATATTGTATTAAACTGGGCATAATCATCAAACTTAGCTCAACTGTATGCCGGGTCTCGTGAACATAATACAATCGTTGTAATTTCAACACAGCATACAAACTGCTCTAATGATGTGGTGCCGTCCTTGTGATCCCCATCTTCCACGATTGCAATGTTCTGCACAACATCCTCATATGAAAGTAAAAATGCAACTGTTATAACCATCGTCCACTGTGATCTCGTGAATGCGGTCATGCTGGGGCAACAGTTTAAATACAATGGAAGAGTTAGTAAACATGCTTTAGCCAGCTCTCGCCATTATTAGTTGGGTGTTAGACAACTTAAGATGTCACTGGAGGAATAGAATATGTAGGAGGTATACTCTCCTGACACACTGGGGATTGATAGGTAGAGGAAATGAACAGAGTAATCTTTTTGCTAAATGCGTAATGTCTGAACCAGATAAATGAAATAAAGCATCCATAAATGATAAATTCGATCAAATAAGATTAAATTAAAAAATAACCTTTCCCACCCATTTATAGTAAATTAATTAAATTGTAAGTAAATGAGTAAATGAAAATATAGTACTTAGATTATAATACGTCAGTAATATATCAGGTAAGGCACTTATAAACTAAAAAAACTAGCCTACCACGACGTCTGACGTGTGATGGTATGCTGTAGAATATATTTACTGTGTAAAAATCTACTGCATGTCTGTGAAATACCTAGTACGAAGGCTTGATTGAAGTGAAAAGACTTGCTTGCAGTGCAAAGACTTGCTTGAAGTGCAAAGACCTGAGTGAAGTGGAAAGACCTGAGTGAAGTGTAAAGACCTGAGTGAAGTGCCAAGACCTAAGAGAAGTGCAAAGACCTGAGTGAAGTGCAAAGACCTGAGTGAAGTTCTTGTCTTGAAGTCCTTAGAGTTCTGCGGGGTGCAGCCTCACAGCTGGTGAGAAAGATGTCACGATCACTCCTTGTTTATAAAATTGAACATCCAAGATGGCGACTTGCTATGACAGTAGAGTGACGTTTCCGATATGGCATCGTTGACGTGTCCAAGATGACATCAATGACATAGTAGTTGCCAGGGACTGGCAGATACGATGACCTAAGCGAGGTCAAAGATAGCTGTCCGATGGAAGCCGGGTGCACTGGGTCACACTGTGGGTCACACAGTGGATCACATGGTGGGTCACTGGGAGCAGCCGCCAAGAGTGTTGACCAAGTGTCGAAAGAGTGCTGAGCCAGATGTTGACCAATCAAACCACACTGAGCTGAAGTCTAGGGTAGGCTCACCGTGGGGGGGCCTGATTGCTAATTCATGCTGGGGTGCTTCTTGGTGCTGGGGTGCTTCTGCTCGCTGGGAGAGAAGGCTTGCTGAATTGTTATGCTTAGTAGTCGAAAACAGTTATGAGAACATCTTGAAGACAGAGTTACAGGGTGTAATAATACTGGTTTGTACAGTGTTGCCAAATATGAAGTGATCAATTGTATTATATCACTTAAAATACCAATAATAGAAACTTGTATGTTGAGCTGGGATATCACAAGTGTTCACCTAAAATTTACCATTTCTCAGAAAGGTAGATATAATGTGGAAAAATGGAGAATGTCAAACTTTAGCCAAAAATAGTGAGGTATTTTTCATAAAATACTGGTTTTTGTTCATAGATTCGAAGAACCGCTGCCATTTTTATGATGCAGTTTCCGGTTACCTATGGAGTCAATAATTAGATGTGAACTGGAAGCAACATTCATAAATGTTGGGTTAAGTTTTCAAACCCAAATGATCTTTTCTAAATTTATTAAGAAAATAAATTATTGCACAATAACTGGGATATCACCGTAATTAACGCTATGAGCTGTGAGCGTTAATAATGAACGAAGCTTGGGTATAACTAGCTTCTTATACCACACATCTCAGTGGTTCAGAGACGGGAGTTGAACTCGCTGTAGCCGGCTACTTAATTGATGACTCTGTGGTCAAGGTGTGAGGGTACAGTGAAATCCATGCTTAGCAAATTATCTTTTTTACACAAAAACTGATTGGGACGAAGGAATTCATTTCATGTTCTTTGCAATTAGAGAATGCCGACACGAATCACTTGGATTCTCACCATTCGAAATATTGTATGGTCGTCAAGTAAGAGGAGCCCTTAAAGTCATAAAAGAACAATAGTTTAGTTAAGTTGCAGAGATTCCTAATCAGACTGTTGGTCAATATCTTGATAATCTTAAATCCAAATTAAGTAAAATAAGACAAATTGCACTAGATATCTTAAATATATTTCAAAGTAAGATGAAGAGTATTTATGATCGAAAGGCTAAAATCAGTAAATTCAATTCTGGAGATGATGTATTACTGTATTCGCCTGTTCCAGGCTCACCCCTCAAATGTAAATACCAAGGCCCTTATAAAGTATCTCATCAATTAGATAAGTAAACTACGTTGTTCTAACTACTGACCATAGAAAGGATTCTCAACTAGACCATCTTAACTTAATGAAATTGTATCGCTGAAGGAATCCTCAGGGTGACTCGGGTGAGAGACCTGTCCTCACCAATCAGGCGTTTTCTGTTGAGGGCATAGACTTGGTTGGGGAGGATAGTCCTATTGTAGGAAACAGGAAAGATAACTCTTGTATAATAAACAACATTAAAGAATACTTGCCAAACTTGACTGTTCAAGAGCAGGCGGAATAAAATAAAAGATAACTCGGGTATATACAGGGATGGTCCTGGTAGATATCATAATGTTCGCCATGATATCGAACTCTCTATTAAATCCCATCTTGTACGACAGACTCCTTGCCGACTCTGTCCAGAAAAGAAGGCCAAGATGAAGTACGAAGTTTTCTACCTGTTGGAGCAAGATCGGGTGGTATCCAGCTCCTCCCCAAGGGCTTCTCCTTCCTTACTAGTCCCAAGAGATGGTGGTGGAACTAGACATTTCAGAAACGTGGGATGTTCACGTCGCCCGCCTTTGAGCTCTCCTACAGAGCTTGAACGAGGTAGGCATGACTATCAACCTGACGAAGTCCCAATTCGGCCAGTCCACCATCACATAGATTGGACACATCGTGGGTCAAGGACGATGTCGACCCAAAACTGCCAAACCATATCCACCACAATAATCGACCAAGACCATCGTGAATAAAAATTACACCAATATTCCCAACCAACTTTTTTTTACCACCATCAACACGACCTACCACCAACACGACCTATCGTAAATTTCCACACCCAAAACAAATTTCCATAACTACATCCAACAACCATACAGTATATTCCACCACAATCACCACCAACCATCACCACAATTAATGTCTACCACCCCCCCCTCACCATCTTTCTTATCACCGGTACGACCATTCATTATCTCTACCAGCCCGATAACCACACTTTAATTCTACAACCGAAACCCTCTACCAAAATTTGCACTACCATTACCCAAACTCGCTACCAACAACACCCCTTAACCATTCATCACCACCAACCACCATCTACATCACCAACCTTTTATTCCATCACTGTTATTTCTACCATCCCCACCATCACCACCATCACCACCATCAATAATTCACCTCCTCCACCTAGCACTATCCCTACCAGAAACACTCTCTTCCCAACCACTACCAATACCCACCATTTACCTATGGAGGGTTGAAGTATTTGCATAAAAATTAATAAAACTGTTTTGTTAATGAAAGAGTATTAAGAAGGGAGTTGGTGCTAGACCAGAACACTTAGCCAATCCAGAACTGATAGAGTAATAGTCAAGCACGAAGGCTATAAAGTAACATTATTTTCGAAATATTTTTACAATTTAAATTCAAGAAACAAAACTAATACACTTACAAACACACAAATAAATATATTCCCAGTAACTGTTTAGTATTAGTAATTGAGGAAAATATTAATAAGGAACAATAATACATGGTTGGTTTCTTACCTCTGATGCTTTCTTAGAATATTTGCCCATTGTTGTGGAATAACAATGAACACCAGAATCTGGCGAGCAGTGCGTGAATATCCTCCCACTAAATAACACACATAGCTACACTGGCTCACTGTGTCCACATTATAAGTATCCAAGTATTTCTGTTGCAGTTACCGCTCCATGGCGAGTTGCTCAGTGTGGGCACTGGTGCATGAAGCCCTATAGTAGAATTGTCAGGAAATGAAAAGATGGTCAAGACCAACGTGTCCCGTTCAGCCCCTTTTCTTTAAACACTGTAACAATTAACCATTTCGATGCGATTCCCTCACTGTATAATTTTATTCAGGCGACCGCCAGACGATTTTATTCAGCAAAGAGGAACCTCCCGCAGCCGAAGGTTAACTAGTCACCAATCGGGATGTCGTCCTCGGATTAATGCTATATTTTGTATTGTCTGGCAGCGTTGTTGTGATGCCGTTGTTGGCCCGAACAATTAGCATTGGGAGATTAGGTTACTAGGACGGTGATACGCCCTTGGGTGCATGCACAAATACCTAGTAAATGAGACACTACCCTGGCATATTAGTTGACCCACGGTTACCTAATGGTCCTGGAGACCCAACCAGAATGTGATGCGAACATGATCCCTTGACTGAGATGTCTCGCCTGCAGTCGGGAAGGGGTGCAGATTTGGTGCAGATGTTTCATTCCTAAAGGACGGAGTTTTTAAGCTTATAGAGGAGGCTGGTTTTCTCTCATATGATAAGCCAAGTTTTAGTTTTATCTACAATGTCTACATGTATCTCAGCATAGGTAATTTATGTTATTAAAGATAGTGGCAATTTTTAATAGGGAATTTTAAGTGCCCAGCGCCTTCTAGCTATAATGGATGAGGAGCCAATAAAGAATATTATTTTTTTAAACTAGTTATCACGGGTCAATAAATTTGCAGCTGAAACACTGTGTTAGTGAGATCGAGAACATCGCTTGCGCGCCAGTACCACATCGCTCGCGTGCCAGTACCTAGTACCACGACGCTCGCGCACCTAAGTCGTACCACCACGACGTTTGCGCGCCAGTAAGTCATACCACGACGCTCGCGCACCATAAGTCATACCACCACGACGTTCGCGCGCCAGTAAGTCGTACCACGACGCCCGCGCGCCAGTAAGTCGCACCACGACGTTCGCGCGCCAGTTAGTCGTACCATGACGCCCGCGTGTCAGTAAAGTCATACCACGAAGCTCACGCGCCAGTAAGTCGTACCACCACGACGTTCGCGCGCCAGTAAGTCGTACCACGACGCTCGCGCGCCATAAGTCGTAGCACCACGACGTTCGCGCGCCAGTAAGTCGTACCACGATGTTCGCGCGCCAGTTAGTCGTACCATGACGCTCGCGTGTCAGTAAAGTCATACCACGAAGCTCGCGCGCCAGTAAGTCGTACCACGTCGCTCGCGCGCCAGTAAGTCGTACCACGACGCTCGAGCGCCAGTAAGTTGTACCACGATGCTCGCGCGCCAGTAAATCTACCACAACAGTCGTGAGACAGTAAGTTGTACCACAACGGTTGTGAGTCAGTAGGTTGCACCACAACAGTCATGGGTCAGTAAGTTGTACTACAACAGTCGCGGGTCAGTAAGTAAAACCATAACAGTTAAGGGCCAGTAAGTTGTAGAACAACTGTCGTGGGTCAGTAAGTTGTAGAACAACAGTCGTGGGTCAGTAAGTTGTACCACAACAGTCGCGAGTCAGTAGGTTAAACCATAACTGTTGTAATGTCCCTCCTTGCTACCCACAACAGAGGGAGTCTCAAGTCGGCTTATAGGGGGGGGGGTTAGGTTCTTTTCAGTTTACTTTACTCTAAAAAGATAACGGTGTGTGGTGGAGTAGAGTATATTAAGTCAACAGCTGGTTACCAGTGATTGTCAGGTGTATGTAACACACACACCACATCATCCAAGTGCAAAAATGAGCTACTGGTATCGGGAACAAAATTCCTTTGCAACCAGACTTGGGAGACTTTCACCTGGCAAATTTGCGTAGTTACAAGACCGTTAGCAGGGCCAATTAAGCAAGACGTAATTGGTAAATTAACTTTAAATACACATACTATATACAACAACACAAAAATCTGATAGAAATGGCAGCTCAGGTAGCAAATCTAGGTTGCTATGGCCAACCACAAGGAACCAGGGATTACCGCCGACGTCCATTGCTATCAGACCAACACAGCACCACCAGCAGTAGTCCGTAATACAATTCTTTGTCCACACCCCGGGGGAAGAGGAACACCACATCGCAGAGAAGAGACTAAGCTTACCAGGCAGACACACTTGCCTCGATACCTCAGACTCATTGTCGGATGGGAAACTGGTTCTGAATCGGTGCTCACTGGGGTCGAGTAGCTTTGTGAAGCAGTTTCTTCTCCAGGTTTCAAGTTGGAGCAACTGATGGTTATGGTGGTAGAGTGAGAAGGGGGCAGAGTCGTCACACAGTTAAGGGTCATTAAGTTGTACCACAAGAGTTGTGGGTCAGTAAGCTGTACCACAATAGTCGTGGGTCAGTAAGTTGTACCGCAACAGTCGTGAGTCAGTAATTTGTACCGCAATAGTTGTGAGTCAATAAGTTGCATTACAATAGTCTTGAGTCAGTAAGTTGTACCACAATTTTCAATTGTCAGTAAGTTGTACCACAATAGTCAAGAGTCAGTAAATTGTACCACAACACTCGTGAGTCAGTAAATTATACCACAACACTCGTGAGTCAGTAAGTTGTACCACAACAGGCGTAAGTCAGTAAGTTGTACCACAACAGTTGTGAGTCAGGTTTAACCAGTGAGATATGTGTCATTTGGTAGTTTTACGCTTATTGTATTGTTAAACAACAGTTTTGTATTATTTTCATAATTTTTTTATAAGAAATAATCGCGAGAAACTGTGCAATGATGGCTGTTGATACACTACATAATGAACACTGACACACAACCAGTTTACCATCACTGGTAGAGTAACTGTGTGGCTGGAGAAGCACTAAAAATGTCACAGGAAGAGAGATATCTACTGTACATCTAGTGTTTACCGGTATGACGAAACGTTGTGGTGTCTGAGGTTACGATGATTAAAACCTTATTATTATTATTATTATAATTATTATTATTATCATTATTATTATTATTATTATTATTATTATTATTATTATTATTATTATTATTATTTTTATTATTAATAATTATAATAATAATACTATGTTACGAGTGTCCGCCATAAGTTTCTGTTCTGGGTATAGAATACGTTGGTTTGGATGGTTGGTTCGCTCATTACTCGCCCACACCAGATTGAGTCGGGGACTCTACAGGGAGGTGTACTTAGCCCCACTCTTTTTAACATATTGATAAACATAATGGCTCGCTATGAATTTCCTGGAGACACACAGGGTTATAATATATGCTCATGATATACTTTTATAGTGTAAAGTATGAGAAACATGCAAGAGGCTTTAGATGCATTGAGTACACTGTGTTGTAGAATGGACCTTGCAATAACAATTTAAAAGCTAAATATCAGGTCAGATATTATGAACAAGAGGATATATTTGTGAATGGATTAAGGCTAGAAAAGGTTGATGTCTACAAATACCTGGGGATGTACAGTCAGCCAAGTTCCATCGACCCCAACCTGGCTCTCGTACTCGCAATTTTACCTGGCACTACTTGAAGGAAGGAATGCTTTATGTAATGGGGATTGTGATTGGTGTATTTATTTTCGGCTGTATCACTGTCAGGATAAATATTAAACAATCCAAAATTAGCATTTTTATAATAATAGACTATTCATCGTTTCCAAATATTCATATATCTGCTTAAATAATGAAGAAATCATATCAATGAATTGCTGTGAGATCCCTTACTTCGTCATGCCTCATGCAAATGAAGCTCCCTTTCTTGCACACCATGGCGTGATCGACGTCATAGAAATAGCCGCACATGCATTGGCAGGGCAAACCTTCTACTGGCCTACCATACCTTAGAGCAATGGCATCTGTGAATTCTTGTTTATTGAGACTGAAACCATTTGCCCTTATCGGTAACATAGTCAACCAGTTCGAGGCGCCCACTTCCTGCTCTATAGCTACTTTTTTTTCAAATTCTCTGGTACTTGCAACAACAGTTGCTGCAACTTATCACTTTGGCTGTGCTGTCGTTCTGTCGTAATGGACCTTCGAATCTTGTTTACTTCACTGGTATCCACATCCCCTGTTGCGTTCTGGGCTATTATGTGGTCAGTGAGGGCTGCGGTGAGCTTAACTGAGTTTTGATGTTCGGTGGCAGCAATCTCCTCTGGAATGGTCAATCCCATACCTCCCAGTCTCGGTGATAGTGCAAGTAGTGATCTTTCTGCTGGGGATAAGTGAGGATGTTTCACTAATTTGGGAATGAAATTGACGCTGATCGCTTCTTCCAAAGGGTGGAGGAGGGGATCAATATCAGGGATAGTGCGCATCAGGTAGTTCCAGCGATACTTGACTCCATGAGTGAATGCTGCAAAAGCAGCATGAGGCTCTGTGTTAGTAATCTCAGACAGTGCTTGGATTTCACTAACCCACTCATTCACCTTTTCCGTTACGTACTCGGTCTTGAACTCAGTCGTGCCGATTACTGCGCCTAGGTGTCTTTGGCCTTCCTTTGTTATTTTGACCTCACTTCTGCCAAACACCTCCATTGCCCGCTCATAATTTTCTGGCTTCACAATGAGGAAGGACTTGCTGGCGTTTGGGTGGTACCCTATTTGTGGGCCTCGCTATGTTACCAGGTCCCACCACTTTTTGATGTCCTTCACTTTTCCTGCTCCTGTAAGGTCATCAGCGTACGCCACGTGTTTGACCTCAGTTGTTTCAAATTTTATTGTGTGTTGGAGCACGGATAGGCCTATTGCGTACATTGCCATTGCAACAGGGTCCCCCTGCGTTGTTTCCTCGGTTGACTGTATGATGGTATCACCTCTTAGAGCCTAGTTGTTTACTATAGGAGTTTTCAACATACATTGCAAAGCTTGGACACTTGATCTTGATGTTGTGCAGTGCGGCCTTGCGGTTAAAGCGTACTATTATTATTATAATTATTATTATTATTATTATTATTATTATTATTATTATTATTATTATTATTATTATTATTACTGAATTATTGTTTTCTTATTTCAAACTAACACATTATTGGCAGGAGCCTCACGGAGACGGCCATATATTTTCGTAAACGTATACAATATAAGGTTACGGAAGACAGGGATGAACACAGGGTGATATTTGAAAAAAAATGGGCCATGCTACAATGGACAAATTAAAACAAAAATGGAAAGATGATACTATAAGTTTAATCCTGAAAGCTAAGCTGACTATTTACATTAATGTATGGATCAGAGAGTTTTACATTGAAACTCAAGGAAAAGAAGAAATTATTGGCCTTTGAAATGTATTGTTTGAGAAAAATCTGTCAGATTCATTAGTTCCAAAGCCGAAGAAACGACTTCGTGAGAGAATTATCAGACTTACGGATAACATTATTGGACAGCGTGAGAGACGCAGAGTTAAGATGGTATGGACGTATGGAAAGGATGGGAGTGGACAGACTACCAATGAAGATTATGTAGGGGAAAGTGGAAGGGCTGAAGACCCTTGAGAGGGAAACGCTGAACATAAAACAGGCGTGTAAGGACAGACTTGGCAAGAAAACAGACAGGGATGGTAACAATATAAACGCATCAGAAGGGACACGACCTGGAACCCTCCACATGGGACTTAAGTCAAGTAAGTCATACAATATATTGGTATATTCATACTCAACGACATCCCACGAGTATTCCTGTATCGGCCTTACTGTTGCCATAAAGTATAATGGGAAATAATTGGTTTAAAATTTTTCTCTTGTTGTTATCTGGGGGCAGATACTCAAAACACTTAGTAAGTTACATATTTGGCGATAGTTTAACCGACTTACAATATTCAAACATACAAACTGCTCACATTGTAAAATTCCGCTATACTCAAAACTATTTTGAGATATTGTCAGGCCTTCGTAAATCTAATGTAAATATTGTAGAGTAAATCTTTGTACGGATATTGATATTGAAACAGTTTATTTGGTCAGAAGAACACAGATACAGAGTTGATAAAAATCATAATTTTAACATGGCTGGGCCAGTCGAGAGCCTGAGGTCTCTTGAAGGGCTCTGATATTATACTATAC
>NW_024749779.1:128438-152759 GCF_018991925.1 Homarus americanus
CTTTGCTACTTAAGACTCTTAACCTTATTATGTTTATAGTGAAAAGTTGGTGACTCAAATATGTTTTTAGTTTTCATACTGTTTTTCTTTAGGTCAAGGTTGACGAGGCAATATTTTTCTTTTCTAATCAGAATTGGCGAGGGAGACAAGAAAGAAATGGAGAAGCTGCAGATATAAACACGTCTTGGACAAAATTTTAACACGCCCTGAATACGCCCTCATCAAGTCTGCAACACTTCCTGAATATAGTTTTGTAGACAACATTTACCATTACCTGCAAACCATACGCTGTTGCAACATGAGTCCTCAATTAATAGTCCACGGTGTGCAATGTTAATGAACTTAAGATAATTATAACCCATCTTTCTTTATGTACAAAATAATGTGACGTATCAGTGTGCTGAGTTCTTCGCCCTGTAACGTCACTTCCGCTGGGAACAAGTGATTATCAACTGTTCGCGGTGAAAGCATCTGACTGACGGCCACAAATAGAGAATATAATTTTGGACCAAAACACGTTATGCTGACAGTCAGAAGATGATGAGAAACGCTGAGTATGAACACCTGGATATTACTCTGGCTCTCACTATTGGTACACCTGTGTTACTCTGGCTCTCACTATTGGAACGCCTGTGTTACTCTGGCTCTCACTATTGGAACGCCTGTGTTACTCTGGCTCTCACTAGTGGTAAGCCTGTGTTACTCTGGCTCTCACTATTGGTACACCTGTGTTACTCTGGCTCTCACTAGTGGTACGCCTGGGTTACTCTGGCTCTCACTAGTGGTATGCCTGTGTTACTCTGGCTCTCACTAGTGGTACACTTGTGTTACTCTGGCTCTCACTAGTGGTACGCCTGTGATACTCTGGCTCTTACCAGTGGTACGCCTGTGTTACTCTGGCTCTCACTTGTGGTACGCCTGTGTTACTCTGACTCTCACTAGTGGTACGCTTGTGTTACTCTGGCTCTCAATAATGGTACGCCTGTGTTACTCTGCTTTTTACCAGTGGTACGCTTGTGTTACCCTGGCTCTATCCAGTGGTACGCCTCTGTTACTCTGGCTCTCACTAGTGGTACACCTGTGTTACTCTGGCTCTCACCAGTGGTATGCCAGTGTTACTCTGTCTCTCACTAGTGGTACACCTGTGTTACTCTGGCTCTCATTAGTGGTATGCCTGTGTTACTCTGGCTCTCACTAATGGAACGCCTGTGTTACTCTGGCTCTTACCAGTGGTTCGCCTGTGTTACTCTGGCTCTCACTAGTGGTGCGCCTGCATTAAGTGTTTGCCATGCTAAGTTGCAGCACCACCTTGCGCCACGAAGTACACTGGAAGCTGACGAGGGACTGTACTCTCTTGAGAATACTATTTTTAGCTTGTTACCCCTTTTGATATCTCTGTTTCTGCACTTCTGTTTATTTTTATCCGTATCTCTACCGTTTCTTTCTCAATTGATAAAATATAATATTCACAGTTAAACATTGTTTATATATCCACACACTCACTTGCATTATATAAAGAAAGTGCAGGTATAAAACCTGCACGTACTTTACAGATTGTTTTGATATCTGCACTATTTGTGTTCTATGTACACCTACACTTGTAAGGGTCTGTTTTTCCTTACTTCATATTTATTATATTTATTCTTCTTTCTTTACTTATATACTTGCTTCATATATATTATTGTATTTTCTCATTTTCATGTTCTTACTTTTTCTCAATTATATCCTGTTTTAGTTATATTCTAAACAATGGATTAGTCTGGGAAACCATGTCATTCTTATTATAACACTTATTATACTTACAACGGTAGCCTGCCACCACCCAGACTTTTATTAGAATATAACATATCTCATTGAACTGTTAGGTAGCGTGCTTGCAAGCTTCTAGGCACGTGAGTTACAAAGTTATTTTCTGAGAACCAACAGGTAAAAGAGATAGAGCGGTGATACTCGTAGTTTACTAATTTAATATTTATTAACATATGGAGTGAACAAGATGTTAATTAAGTACACTCAGACAAGACTGCACCACTAAGGTCTTACTTTACACATTACTATAATGAGACAGAACACAATGAGAAGAAGATATTACATATAAGTAGGAAGTATAGAGAGTAGGAATGTAAAGATAGGAAGGTTGCGTAGCGTGGCCTCTTGTTATTTACACTGCGTCAATACGCTTATCTTATTATCTCGTATGTCAATACACATATATTACTTCTTAAAGGGACAACTTGGTAAACACCTCTTCGACACAACTATTTATTAATTCACTTAATGACATGGACACATCAATATCACTATTATATCGGGGTATTAACACGTTAGGTCTAACGTTACTTGACACTGACTCTCAGATACAACATGAATGAATACACTTCCCACAGTAAGTAATTCACCCTAGAAATAGTTCTGACAAGACTCACGTGTACCCTGACGTAGGCCCAGTGGGTGCTTGGCTGGGCTGCCGTATGTGATGCTCTCCTTAGCTGGTGACGTCGTGAAGTCTTACCCCCCCTCCCGACCTGGGGGGAGGGGACGAGCGTGACTCTGTGAGAGTGACCAGAATGACCTCTCAATGACCAACCTCTCTGAATAATAGTCGTGTGAGAATCACGATGAGAATCAGAATGAAATGAGAATGAACGTGGACGGTTGTTGTTGTTGTTGAGATTGTCGGACCGTAGTCCGACACGGGCCTTTGCTTATAGGCGGCCCGTTTGGTGGTTCCGGCTGGAGCTCCAGGAGCAGCCAGACCGGATTGGGATTGGAGGTGGTCCCACCTGCAGATTGGAGGGATACTGCAGGTTGCAAGTGTGAGCGGACCCCCGATCAGTGGACGCTTACCACCAGCCCCCACTCCTGGACGTGGTCAGCTTCGGAGTGGCGCGCCCCCCGAACTGGGGTCCGCACTTGCTGGGAGAGGATGCTTTCTAAGCTATCTGGGTGGTGGGTATCGTGTGATGACCCGGAGTAGGTGGTGAATGTGGTCTGTGTGGGCCTTTCGGGTTAGAGTGGCCGCTGGTGTTGTGTGTGTTTCTTGGGAGATTTGAGTTCTGTTTCGGAGGCTTTGTGTGACCTCGCAATCGAGGAGATAGTGTTCAAGTGGGTTGGCTGCTGGCTCCTGACAGTAGGTGCATTCCATGACGTCATTTCCGATCATCTGCCAAGAGCACTTGTACCCTAGTCGTAGTCGATGAAGGCTGACTTGGGTTTGTCTTGGAGTTTTCTTGTCAGCGAAAGGTGGTTCCCCTTTTGTGGCCGCCAGGTACCATTTGGCTGATTGGGAACCAGCGTTGAGTGCATGAAGGAAGCTCTTTTTGATGTGGAGCTTGGTAGTCTTTCTGAGGTGATTCTTGATCTGTTGCACACTTGCTGGAACTTGGATGTGTACGCTACTAGAACGTGTAGCTGCCTTGGCTGCTTCGTCTGCCACGTCGTTTCCTCCGATCCCTACATGACTGGGAATCCAGTGTAAGACGACTGGTCGGTTTTGGCTTTGGAATTCCTGTAGCTGTGCGAGGATCGAGGTGATGATGTGGACGTTGTCTCTTGGTTGACTGTGTTGCAGCGCCTGCATGGCCGATTTCGAGTCCGTGTGAATTATGATGGACTTGTTGTGTTGTGTTGCAGCGTGTTGTAGGGCCTTTGAGATTGCTACCAGTTCTGTTTGTAGGGTGGAGCAGTCATTGGAAAGTCTCCATTGGAGGGTCTGACCTTGGGTGTAGAAGGCCGCTCCGGATCTATGATGTTTTGGGTCCACCGAGCCGTCTGTGAAGTATGATGCTGCATCAGCCGGTGTCTCGGTGGCTATGGCTTCGAGAGTTATTTTTTTGAGGTCCTCCTTCTGGAGGTTGGCTTTACTATCGCCTAGGTCGGTAAATTTGAGTGTGGCTGGTGGAGGGCTCCATGGTGGAGGAACAGCGTAACCATTGTCTCGTGTGTCTTGGTTGTTCTTGACGAGTGTTTCTGCTTGCAGGTGTCGGATGACCTCGCTTGCCTCGTGCGACCAGGTGGCCCCTCGCACTCTGTGGTCGAGGTGGAGGGAGGCACTGATTCGAATCTTGGCAACTGTGGGCTTGTCTGCTCTACAGATTTTGGCGAGGAGACCGGCTGTCACCTGCTTGACTCGTACTGCCAGGGGTGGTAGTTCGGTTTCCATTTGCAGATTGCAAATTCTGGTCCACATGGGTGCTCCGAGCATGGTCCTGAGAGCATTGTTTTGGATGACTTCTAGCTTAGCTATTTGGTCTTCTCTCAGTCCAATGAGTGCTGGAGCACTGTAATCTACCAGCGATCTGATGGCGGCTGTGTAGTAGGCTTTGAGCACATGAAGGTTTGCTCCTGCGGATTTGCTGGTGAGCGACCTCATTATATTGTGTCTGCTCTTCGTCCTGTGCCTGAGATACTCGAGTTGCGGCTTGAAGGTGAGTTTCTGGTCAAACCAGATTCCAAGACACTGGTGGGCGTTGGTCCAGACTACCGGCGTGTTTTGTATGGAGAGCATCTTGTCTGGTGTGTCTGTGCAGATGGCCATCGCTTTCGACTTGGCTGGATTTATCTTGAGTCCAAGTCTGTTGCACTCCTCTTCTATAAGTTGGAGTGCGTGTTGCGTGTTGGCTAGTCTGTTCGATCCTCTTACTATAAGCTGTAAGTCGTCTGCATAGCATAGGAGCTTGGCTGTTTGTCTGAAAGGAGGTTTGACTAGATTTTCCATCAGGACATTGAACAGCATTGGACTGAGGATGCCTCCTTGTGGGGTTCCGTTTTCATGGACCCTGTAGCTTGAGGTTGCTCCCTGAAAGCGTACTCGTGCTTCTCTCTGTGTGAGGTAGTTCTGGATCCACCCCAGCAACCTTCCTTTGACGCCTTTTTTAGCGAGCGTAGTTGTAATGGTCAATGGATTTGCTAGTTCGAAGGCTTTCTCCAGGTCGAGGAAGACCACCAGAGCTGGTTTGTTGTCCACTGTGCTGAGTATCTCGGCGATGTTGTTGCCTGTGCCGGTGTTCTCGGTGTAAGCAAAGATGTGAGGGTGTGGGCTGCCTACTTTCCACTTGAGTCGGTTGAGAGCCATTCTTTCTCCCGTCTTCGCTATGCAGCTGAGAAGGGAGATGGGCCTCGGTTTGTCTGGTTCTCTGGGCTTCGGAATGGGCTGTATATCTGCCTTCTTCCATTCCGGTGGGAGTCTTTGTGCTGTCCACGAGGCATTGATGGCTTGCAGCAGAGCCTCGTGTCCGGCTGTACCGGCATGAGAAAGCATGGAGTAGGTTATCCTGTCGGCCCCTGGAGCTGTGTCCTTGCTTCGTTTTAGCGACTTCTGGAGTTCTTGCTGGTTGAATGGTCTGTCAGTGTCATCTTCACTGTTGCAGGCCTCTTCGATCATCTGGAGTCTGACCTGTCGCAGACGCCGTTGTGTCTCCTCCGCCTGTCTCGGGAGGTTTTTCGTTGCTGCTCGGTCAGAGAACAGTTTTGCAAGTCTCTCGGCTTCCTCTTCTGGGTTGGGATGGGTTGGTGGTGGTGGTGTTGCCTTCCCAGATGCCCTTCGGATCTGGGCCCACATCTTGCCAAGGGAGGTGTGCTCGTTCAGTTCGGAGCACCACTTGAGCCAGCTTACGTTTTTTATTTCTTCCTTCTCTTCCCTGGTATCCTTAACTATGACTTGCAGGAGATGTCTGTTTGTTGCCGTGGGATGTCTCCTGTAGTTTCTTCGGGCCATGTTCACTCTGTGGTTGAGTTCTTTCACCCTGGGACAGTAGTACCAGTAATCATTGTACTGTCTTGATGTGGGTTTTGTTTTTGGGATAGCCTCTTCTGCCGCTTGGTGAAACGCCTCGACCAATTGGTGGTGGAGGGTTGTCTCATCCACGGGTGCTGCGCCGGCCGGCTGTGATTTTTCGCGCCACTTAGCCAGGTGTTTCTTAAAGAGTCCCCAGTCTGCCTTTTGGGTATTGTATCTCCATCTCGGGGGGGGTGGAGTGGGGAGTTTGTTCACCTTCAGCGTTGTTAGGGTTGCGAAGTGGTCGCTGGTCAGCGTGGGGTGTATCTGCCAGGAGGCCGAAGGCTGTAGTGCACTGGAGACGAAGGTTAGATCTAGCCTTCCTCCCCTAATGTGGGTGGGCTCTCCGGTGTTCAGGAGGCAGATCTCGGGTGTATCTTGAAAGGTGGTGTATAGGTGTAGGCCGTCTTCATTTGTGGGGCTTGCCGAGCTTAGGAAGGGATGATGTGCGTTGAAATCCCCTCCTATGAGTGTGGCGTGGTCAGCGGCCGAAGCAAATAATTGAGTAACCTCCAGTGAGCCCCTTGGGTTCTTGTAGATGTTGTGAACAGTTAATTCCCGTTCTTGGAGGGTTACTTTGACGGCCTGTGTCTCGATGTTTTCCCCACATGGAAATTGCTGCGTGACATCGGCGGAGGGTATGCTTGACTTGACCAAGATCATACATCCTCTTGTTGACGCCTGCGTGAAATGCCTCCTGTATGTCTTGTAACCGCTGAATTTGAAACAGTGGTGTTCTTGTAGAAGTGTTTCTTGTAGGAGTATGATGTCAAGCTTGTCCTTGGCTGCTGCTTCTTGTAGGAGGTGTTTCTTGTTTTTGATGCCCTGAGCATTCCATGTTAGGATGTTCAGGGTGCTGATGTTTTCCACCACTGTTTCATCGGGGACTTCTGGTGGTCCTCGATGGAGATGTCCAAGCTCGATTCCAACTGGATCAGGTTCATATCTTCGTGTTCTGTGGTTTTTGCCTTCTGGGCCGTGGTTCGGTTCAGGGGAGTTGAAACGTCCAGTTTCTTTCTGGGAGCTGTCGGTATCTTGGGTTCTCTGGTGGCCTTCTTCGGTGTAGAGTGTACCTCGGCTGTCACTCGTGTGAGGACAGGCGTGGCTTCCTCCACTGAGTTGGCTGGAGCTGTGGCGACTTGCCCGAGGACGCTCCCCATGAGTATTTGGAGCTGTGTGGGTTGGTTCTTGTGGCCCAGTAGTCCGGCTAGGCCCTCCGCGAAGGTTGTCAGTACCTTGGCTAGGTCTGATACGTGTATCATTCCTTCTGGTGCCTTGGTGTGTGCTTCTTTTGTCTTTCTCGTGGTTGTCGTTGTCTGCTGCTTGGGTGGCTGAGGTGTGGCCGTAGTGAGGCCAGGAAACTGGGCTGCACTTTGGGTGTTGACTGGCTGAGGAGGTTGTCTTTGTTGTTTTGGCCTTTGGGTTCCCCACACGAAGGTACTTGGTGGGGCTGGTGTGTAGGCGGTGGGGGCCGGTCTTGCTGCTGGTCGGTTTGCCTGGACCCTCTTTGTTCTCTCGGAGCATCCAGGATTCCAGGCGTGGTGTTTGCCCCCGCAGTTGGCACACTTGGGGGCAATTTTTTCCCCATTTTTCAACTTGGTGAGGCAGGAGTGTGTGCCGTGCTTCTGTGCGCAGACTGCGCAGATTTCCTTGTACGTGCACCTTGTCTGATGGTGCCCGTATTTCTGGCATCTGAAGCACCGCAGGGGCTCTGGGACGAAGGGCCTCACTTCGTAGATCCCCCAGGTTTTGAGGTCTATGGTGCTGGGGGGTGAGCCGTAGTGCGTTATGAGCACTTGTTTCGTGGTGGCCGTCTTGTCGGACAGGGGAGAGCATCTCTCGGCTTTTAAGATCTTCGGGTGGTTCTCCAGGGGTTCGAGAGGTAGTTCCTTTGGGTACCGGAGGACTACCGACTTCATCAGTTTCTGGGCGGGGTCCAGCTTTGTTGACGCAACGGTGGTGGTGTTTTGCAGGTAAGTGTCGAGGGTGGTGGCAGAGTCCTTGTCTTTGGGGTGAATAATCATCTCCCCCTTTAGGTTGGGCCGCACTGAGAACTTGGCCAGTGGGTTTTGCTTTTCCATCTCTGTGACGGCGGCATATGTTGTTTTTGCGTCCGTTTTCGTGATTCGGAATTTTGGCAGTGTCGTTGGAGGTGAGCTGGTGGTGGTGATGGGTGCCTTTTGGGCTGCTTGACGGCATTCGTTTCCCGAAAAGGCACGTCGGCGTTTCTTGTTTTCTACCTTCGTCCAGTTGTCCTCAGTGGCGGTAGCAGTGGTGGTGGAGTTGTTGGAGGTGGTGGCAGTGTTCCTACTTTTCAGGGCTTCATTGAAGGCGCGTAACTGGTCCGCTTTCTCTGTGCGAAGCCTGTCGTAGTTCGGGTCGTCAGGTTGGCGGTTCAGGCGGGGGTCGCGGTTAGTAAATAGCAGAGGAATTACAGCACTCCCCACTGGCTGGTGGTCGTAGAGTGGTTCCTGAGCTTCTCTCCCGGAGCCCCGTTGGGGAAGCCTACTTCCTAGTGTATGTGACTGCTCACTTATAGACGTGAGCTAAGTGTGCCTATTTGGGAAGGATAAGGATTGCTACCCTCTTTCCAGGTGGACCCGCACGATCACGGTTTTCCTGGAAAGACTCGGCTGGGATGGGTTTTGCTCCAACCCCCTTTCGTGTTCACAATCTCCTGGGAGGGAGGTGAACAGTTACAGGGGGGACCGCAGGACGAATACACTTTTGAGGGTGCAGGTCCCTAGGCCAGAGCGAAAAAGGAAAAATAGTAGTAGAAGGAAAAGAGCTCAAACCACGCCGGGAATATCGCGCTATAACTGCTCTCCAGCTGGAGTGTGGGTCACTCACACCACCAGTGGGGAGGGCAAGCTAATGCTCGATAAACCGAGAACGCTCGTGAGTTGTTGTGGACGATGACGGTCGTGGGTGGTCCGTTCCGGGAAGATGGCCAACAATGGCACAAGGGAGAGGGCGGTCTTCACAGTTCCGGGTCCAGCAGGAGGTCTTGTTGAGAGGTCTTCTTGGTTCAGGAGCGATGTGAGAAGTGAACGTGGACGGGACTGTAGGGCCTTTATATGGGGTCGGCCCAGCCGGCTTTTGACCTCTAACCAATTATAATTGGTGATAATTATCACTAAACTGGTTAGATCTGGACCGCGTATCCAGGTGTGGTCATGCCCAGATGTCTTGGTTAGGTGAGGTCAACCGCTAATTCAGGTAATTAGCGGTAGAGGTCACGTCCCTAGGTCTTCGGGTGTGTCTACCTGGGCTGTAAGCTTTGGTCTGACAAACAATCATTACATTACACACTCGTTATATGACTTCATTGTCAATACAGATGATTATATAACACACTCGACAAGATCCAAAATTAAGATATTATTAAACACATCATGTTAGTTCAAAATTAACAACATGGCACTTCAAGTAACTCAGTGGTAATACACCTGCTTGGTGAACTCAACTCCCATATCAATGGTACCACTGGTAACACCAACATTCATGGGTTCAATACTCAACCTGGGATAACTATATTTCTGCTAACTATCCCCATTCATAGATACCAATACTGCTCAATACATATAACCAAGATCAATGGAACGGACTGGTTGCTTACGACACAGACAGCCGAAGCTCGCTCGCTCGCTCGCTCGCAGTGTCTTCCCACGGCGTTCCCTGGGTAGTCCTGTCCTCGGATTCTAATCTCGCCATATTAAAGACATCCTTCAAAGACCATCCTGCCCATAGGCGGCTACCAAACCTCAGTAATGGTGCCAACACAGACAGTGCCTGGAGATGCGTTGAGGAAGAGTCATGAGCGTGTAAATGTCTAACTCAAATACTCATAACTATACGTCTGGCAGCAATGTAAACGACACTTACTTTACTTGAATTACTTGGCACATGATTATATCACTATATTAAAACATGAACACTGATATCCACAAAATCGACTGAGTTAAACTGCCTTAACATGGCGGCGGGAAACAATCGTTCACATACCTGGAGATGCATTGAGGAAGAGTCACGAGCGTGTGAGTCTTCCTCGTGCATTCGCTTATATGTGAGCCTCGGGCAGTTTCGGCCTATGCATACATACCAGAAAGGCTAATCTCACCAATGACAGAAATTCTATTTAACTCGGTCGCTGTGCATTCAACTATGAAAATCAGTGTCACTGGTCAGGTGAATTTCTCATGTCTATTTTTATAATCTAATCAGAGATTGAGTTTGTCAAGAAAAGGTGAAATGGACGTTAAACACACACTAACAACTCTACTTTCCGGAAAACCGCAAACCACAGCCGAGGAATTCTTCCTGGGGAGCCGTCAGGTCTTGGAGATTTTGAGGTTGACAGAATCTTTTCAGGAGATTAATGACTGTCTTAAATAGACAACTGACACTAACTAAACTACAAACATCAGATTCTCTGATGTTTAGGCATCAAAGTAATCTAACGTCAGTAGCACTTGGAAACTCATAGCTATCCCCAAGGACGATATAAGGATATGCCACTCATACTGACAGACTTGACACTCACTTACTTGACAAGTTTTTCCAACAATAAAGACAGTTGAAGCTTTCAACATCACTCACAATGGATCTTGAATGTTCCAACTGTAATCAGACATATCTAAGCTGCCTCAACATATAACAACCCAGTTGCAATTTCAAATTTTGTGTCGTTATACATAGCTACGTGTTTTGCGGGCTATTGAGCGTAATATGAATCGTCTGATTTTCCGTAAACTAACATGCACGACCGTGATCATTACACACTGTCTATGTACAGTTGCTTCCACATGAACTACCACGGCCTACATGTGTGTGTGGGGGGGGGGGTACATTTTCAAGACGTGGCACGGCAGCACTGTACAGTAGTCATGAGCGTGAAACCGTAGATTACCCTGTTTGCCGGTTCCTCTTGCTTCAATCCTATTCACTCGGTCGTGGTTAAACAACAATGCTGCATAACACGCATTACAAGGTTCGTTTATCTGTTTACCTCATTTATTGTTTGTATCTTATCATAAACAGGGAAATCTCGCTGTTTCACGCCCATTTGTTCAGCCCTGATTACAACTCTGCGATGCCACTTTTAATACTCTAACCCTCATACATTCCCAGGCTGTGGTACGTTCATGTGGAGGTAAGTGTAATTTCAACCCATGTGAACTTATAGGATCAATCTATTTACCTCGACCAGTATCATTATCAACAACACCGTCAAATGATTGATAGTGTACACCACGCCAAACAATGATTGCCTTCCTTCTCTGTTCAATCTAATCTTTGAATGATAGAACAATTTTTATATAAATTTCTAATATTTTTATGTATGATATTGGCTTCTAACTTGCTGAACATATTCTGAGAAGAAATCAATTGTAGATCACATTCGAGCAGTGACTTTTCGAGAAGTTCTTGACGCTGATTCTGCGTTTGTTTCATGCAACACACACTCCAAAAAATATCGTAGCAGAGGGGTCCAATGAATTTCAAAATGAACACTGCAAGAGTATGCTTCGCGAGGTTCTGGCCAAGGAGCTTCAACTCCGATGCGCGAAGACAGTAAGCCATTAAACAATTTTAGCGTTTCGTCCCTGGCAAAAGGTCTAGCAGGAGAAAGAGAAAACTTGAAAAATCGCACTCAACATCGATGACAGGTAGTGGTTCACAGATTGTCTCAGTGAATTGGACAAGTGAAGTCCCAGACGAAGAGCATTATCTGAAGTTACTCAAAACTCCCTTTTCTGGAGGAATATGTAATTATTTTCTTTTACAATCCTAATTTCTTGGGTGAGAAAGAAAACTTATGAAATTAAATTCTAATAATAATGGATTTGTTTTTCGTATCTGCGTTCTTCTAACCACGTGAAATATTAGGTAGGTTTGTCTATTTTCTATGCTTCATGAACTTCCATCCGAATACACCCCCAAAGTTGTTAATATGACCATATAAACATAAGAGCTAGCTTGTATTTCTGCACCTTGCTGACCTGTCTAATGTAAGTTTTTCCGCGTAGGAATATTTCCTTTTTCTTTACCGCAGCCTGTGACCGGTTTTTGGTCACCCTTATAATAAATTCTGATGTCAAGCAATCCATCATTCAGTTGTTTTTCGGGTGTTTTAGCTAATGGTGTAAATTATGATCTGCTTTTTAGAAAGCACATATATTTTGAGCAGCTTTTTCTTAAACTCAGGTACAATTTAAGAGAAAGTGTTTTACTTTAACCTGACTACAAATTTACCAAAATCTTTTCAGTAGTTTTCTAAGGCATGGGAAATTTCCATGGATCAAACAACCACTCACAAGGTGTAGAATTAAGAGAGTTCAGAACAAGCAATCATGCAATCTTAGCTTTAAGGTAATTAGCATTTATGAGTAAAAGATAAGAGCATGATTTCTTTGTGGTTTGTTCTTTAGTTATTTTTTTCGCAAATAAGAAAGAAATGTGTGAGCGAGAGTAACTTTGTGATTGGGTGGATAACAATGTTTTATACCTCTGATTTTTGATGCGGGGTGAAACAAGGCAAGTGAGTTTCATACTGTTTGGCATCTTTTTATTTCATTAACTAAATCATTTTAAACTTGTGTTAGCGTAAAGGACATCTGTTGAGGCAGAGATGCACCAATAAAATGTCCACACAAATCAAGAACGGTATCAAGGAAGGAGTATGGGACTATTAGTAGTAAAGTTCTTAACATGAAGGGCTGTATTAGCCCCTGTCTAACAGACAGTAATATTTATATAAATGTGAGCTACATACATTAAGTTTATATAACTACATCACTCATGGTAACTTTCCTATGAGATGTGAGTAGTCATCAACAGTGTATTCCCACTGCCCTCACACCTTGACTGCAGAATAATCTATTAAGTAGCTGGCTATCGCCAGTTCAACTCCCGTCTCTGAGCCACTGAGATGTGTGCTTTAAGAAGCTAGTTATACCCAAGCTTCGTTCCTGATTAACGCTCACAGCTCATAACGTTAATTAAGGTGATATCCCCGTTATTGTGCAATGGTTTATTTTTTTTAATAAATGGAGAAAAGACCATTTGGGTTTGAAAGCTTAACACATAAACATTTATGAATGTTGCTGCCAGTTCACCTCTAATTAATGATTTCAATAGGTAACCGGAAACCACAGCATAAGGTGGCATCGGTCTTACGAATCTCTGAACAAAAACCAGAGTTTTATGCAAAAACTAACAATTTTTGGTTTAAGTTTGACATTCTCCATTTTTGCACATAATATACCAACTTTCTGAGAGGCGTTACATTTTAGTTAAACACTTGTGATGTCCTAGTTCAACGTACAAGTTTCTATCGTTGTTTTTGTAAGTGATTTAACACATTTGATCACTTCAAACATGGCAACACTGTACATACAATCATTACCACAACCTGAACGTCTCTGCAACACTTCATTCAAGATGCTCCCACGGCTGTATTCAGCTACTAAGCATAACAACATCAACAAGCCTTCTCTCCCTGCGAGCAGAAGCACCCCAGCACCAATAAGCACCCCAGCATCAAGCAGCACCCCAGCCTCAGGCCCCCCAAGGAGAGCCTACCCTAGTCTTCAGCCCACGTGTTGTTTTGATTGGTTAACGTCTGGCTCTCTCGACTTATGGTCAACACTCGGTTGCTGCTTCCAGTGACCCACTATGTGACCCATCGTGTGACCCACCATGTGACCCGTCGTTTGACCCACCGTGTGACCCTTCCGTGTGACCAAGTGCACCCAGGTTACATCGGACAGCTGTCTTCGACATCTCTTGGCTCATCATAGTACCCAGCCCCTGGCAACTACTACGTCATTGACAGCATTTTGGACACGTCATTGACGTCATACTAGAAACGTCATGCCAATGTCATAGCAGGATGCCATCTTGGATTTCTCTTCTATACATAGGGAGTGCCCGTGATATACTTCTCACCAGCTGACACGCTATCCTCCGCAGAACTCTTCGGACTTTTAATGACAAGAACTTCAACCAAAGTCTCCATACTTCAATCAAGTCTTCGTACTAGGTATTCACAGTCATGCAGTAGATTTATACACACATTAAACATATTCTACAGCATAACATCACACGTCAGACGGCGTGATGGGATAGTTTTTAATTTATTTATGCGTAAGTGCCTTACTTTATATATTACTGACGTATTATAAGTTAAGTATTTTCCTTTACTCATTTACTCATAATTTAATTCATTTACTGTAAATGGATGGGCAAGATTATTATTTAGTATAATCTTGTATGATTGAATTATCATTTATGGATCTTTTATTCATTTATCTGGTTCAGACATTACGCATTCAGCGGAAAAATTGCAATAGTACCTCTGAACAAACAGAAAACACAATACTAACTGGCGCAGTTCTCCCTATCGGAGCTAGCATTGTTACTGGTATTAGGGAAGATATGCATGGAACATAAATTTATGTACTGTACAGCAAAGCACTTCCTTTGAGGATAGTGAACAATTACTCGATCAATAATTTGGCGATTTACACCGTACCCAACTTAGGTCAGGTCGTACATACGATACCACACCTCAGTACGGATCTGTTCATTCTCCCTACCCACTAAACCCCAGTGTGTCAGGATAGTATACTTTTCCTCCTACATCCTATATTACTCCAGTGGTTAAAGCATGTTTACTCACACTTTGGGTTCAAGCTTCAGGGCATTTTTACTGGTCAGTGTTCGAATCATATGAGTGACATAGAAACTTATTAAGATGTGTCACTTTAATAAGGAGCTAGTTGGTGGTAACTGCGATAAGGGTGCTCTTTTGCTATAATGATACACTGAAGACCTGAGCTCATTCATTGATTTGCATTTAGAATCTTTCCTAATCATTTCGACCAGTTTTACCTGGCGATATAATTCTTCTCGTTACAGGCTTAACCAAATTCAGATAGATACTGATCAGGCTTAGCTGTAAGTGCTTTATGTTTTGTTCCACATTTGCTTCTGTAATCACATCCTGTTAAAGCTTGGATAGCAGGAATTAATTCACACATTTCGTTGCCCAGCTTTGCTATTAATATATGTACAGGAATGTGGCGCATGGATTTTACCTGTTCCAACTCTGCTCCATAGTTCACACAAGCCGGAAGTTGCAAATTGGGGAAGTGGTGCAGCATAATGATAAGCACATCAACATCAGGGGATAAGATGAGCAATTTTGATGCCCTAGCGTTAACTACATGTATTGCATGAATTAGAATTAAAATCTGCTTTCTTGATGATCATCCAGTTCAGGAACAGCGTGAGCTACTCTATTGGAAAAAGGACACTTGGGAGTACATCTTCAACTGGGATAAAACCGACCACAATCTCCTTAGCAAACTGCCTTTGCTGTACAGTTCGTGTCATCTCTTTGAAGTGCATGAGATTGTATCAACTTGATAACATTTGAGCGATAAATCACCAAATGTGTGAATGTTTCTGAATTTCACTTAATGTACACAGGCCATTGTATCAACAATGCATGTAGCTACATGGTTTCCTGTATCTACAGTAAATTTGTAGTCATACATGCTCAATGATGATTTTTCCAATTCAGGAACTATTGCACTCTCACAGTATTTCCTTTACATATGAGTCCATCATCGTGAAAGAAGCTGATCACTGGGACAACATCATATTCAAGTACTGTATCCATTGCATGACCTCTTGATTGAGTTATATCTACATGTCGCTCAGCATACCCTTGATTTTTCTCAGCTACCATTTTACTTGGTTTCGTAATGGTTGTTTTGCACGCTGCTGAATGTTACGAGATTCGTTCTTTGAACTGTATATGAAATGATCTGCTCTTTCGAAATAAACCTTGCATTGTGTAATTTGCGATACTTTGTATTTCCAGTGTTTTCAATCTGCAGCAATTTGTTTTTGATGTGATCAGGCAGACATGGGGCGATTACATAGGTAATGTAATCGATTACGATTACGATTATATGGTAATTATATGGATGCAATCAATTTCGATTACATAATGCGTAATCATGATTACAATCATGATTACTTCAAAAGGAATGTGCATAAATAAACGAACATACTACAAAAACTCAATTTACTGTACTGTTTGTCAACCTGGTACAATTAAATCATATTTTCTAAGAAATGAAAAAGGTGCACATAATGTATTATAGATAACGGTGCGGGCAATTAATAAACAAAGCAAAATCAAAATCTTTAATAGATGGATCTAAATTTTCATAAGATTAATATGAAAATTATGAATACAGAAGTGTATCTGACCTAAATAACTCTTAAGTGTTCTGACGTTTTGGAATATTACAAACACATATACTTTAAGAGGAGTGTAATATTGTGCTCTGGTAAAATTAAATGTGTGGTATATGGCATCATCTTTGTTTGGGTGGTTCTCCTTGAGACGGTTGACACATCCAGGTCGTGTATAGTTTAAACTTACAAAGTCTGGTTTAATCTCATAAGAATAAACAAATTCACACTGTAACGTTGCTGAAGCGTCACTCAAGTGATAAAATGATTAGCCTAAGTCTGCGTGCTAGCACACTCTGTGTTTGCATGGACGTAAATCAATGGTTACCAGCACGAATGTTTAAATCTTACGGACTCGATATTTTGTTACTAGCAGCTAGAGTATTACAGACATAATGTGGATGGTGAATGTTTGCCGACTCATATAAAGGAAGGAATATACTGTAGATGACTGTATCAGAAATCATGAGCTCTGTAATGTAAGAAAAAGAAATGAAGTACCGGTATGTACTTACTAGTGTAATCGTAAAAATAATCGTGATTACGATTACATTTTGAATACAATCGATTATGATTACATTTTGAATGCAATCCATTATGATTACATTTTGAATGCAATCGATTATGATTACGATTGCTTTGCCAAAATAAGAATGTAATCGATTATGATTACTTCAAAAACTGTAATCGATTGTAATCGATTACAATTACCCCATGTCTGTGATCAGGCACAACTTCCTGTGTCAGTATATTTCGTAGCAGACTGTCAGTGGGAGATGGATCAAACGGGTTCTAATGGTCTTTGATATATTATAACATTGACTGCACTCGTTTGTCTCCTGCCTTTGTTTCACTATTAGTGAGCTCACGATTCGCAATTTGTTCATTTGCTTGTGTTTATACTACTAAGTAACCTGTGTAAGTCAGTGACTGCCATCATTTCGTGATAGATCAATACTCCCATTTTGTGACAAATTTTTCTTCCGAGTGCTGCCAATGATTCCTGCTATGCTCTTCTGTGATCTAGTAATAGTCTTTTCGAGACATATCCATTTTCACTGCCTTGAAGTCACCAGGAGTTCGTTTCACATGGTTACCCTAAATAGAGCTTTGATGTAACTCATGAGCTGTTGTTGGAAGCTGACGTATATCTTCTTGATACACCGAGGCCCATCTAAGAAGTTTGTTGCATAAATAGCTGTAAAGAGGGGTATAAAAGCTTGTAGTGCTGCCAGATGCAGCTTCCAGTTACCCTCCCTGTCACTGCGAATCAAATATTGTAGCAGTTAGCTCGTCTTGATGAAAGTATGCCAGAATCTGAATGATTCATTCTATTTATACCCCATCTCTGCAAACTGATTGAAATCGTGTCTGAGTTTTTGTGATTCCTTCGTGAAGCTCTCAATTGCAACAATACTGCTCTCAGCATCTTTTGTAGTCACCGCCTGTTTCAAATATCTCAGTAATTCCACTCCAAGCAATAAACCCACCATACAGATTATTATTCTGGTTATAGAGCCACTCACATTAAAATGCATGTGCACCACAAGCAAATGTCTCTAACTCATGACCCCGGAAAAACGCTAATACAATATTATAATAATACATAATACATGTTATACATAATACCATTCGTGAATTTTCTCATAAACTAATAAAAATAATGAGATAATTCAAAGATCATAATTATTCTATTTCAATTACCTATGCACTAATACAAGGTAGAAGACTCCTACTTGATGCTCTACTTCTTGCTTTAGGGCCTAAACAACTTAAGAGACTCCTGCGTCAAATTTGGTGACTTTTCATTGCCGTAACTGAGATTGGGCATTGATTAACTTCCTAACCATCATTGGGATTCTTATGAAATGCTAGTCACTTATTTTCCGACTTATTGGCAACATTCAAACCAATTTTGGAAGCTATTGGATGCAATACAAGGAAGTTAAAGGTGTGCAAGTGAACTGTATGGACCTAGTCGATACGTACACTTTTTTCACGGTATGACAATGTTGGTGTGCTATATCTAGAGATCTGACAGGCTATTGCACGTCCATTTACATTTTTCCGACATTTTTCACAAACCACAGAGAAATTCAGGGTACCTTTTTGCACAGCTGCTGTATTATAACACCGGTTTCCTATCATGTTGGATCATTTCACACATGGAGTCATGTTACTGTCTCATGAACGCAAGTGTTACTGCACTCAAGTGTAAAACTAGTTTTACATTCGCATCTCATTACTTTTACAACATTGTACAATATTAGTGTCAGACCAATGTATGAGATGATGGTGTATGCTTTAGCACAACTTCCATAGCTTGTAATGATCACAGAACTATTTACTGCCAAGGCATGTCTTGTATACTTAGTAAAGCCTGGTGATATTGTTGACCTAAGTCTTAGCGTCATGTCAGTTAGGCCTACATACTGTGCATCGTGCAATGGTTAAGCATATGTACGGCATCGTACGGTAAGGCTTGCCATTAAGTTTATCGATGAATATAATTATAAGAGCTCTAGTGCCTAAGATGAATAGTAGTGGGAGTTCAGCTTCAGCAAGTCTTGTTCTGCCAGGGGCAGCCCCTGCCTGAACTCCTGGTGTGTTCACAGTCAGCAATACAGGAGTTGAGGTGAGAGCACTCGGGAATAATGAGTTTGTTTCCTTTTTTTGTTAGTAAAGTACCTCATGATATAAATAAAACACATATCAATACGGGCTGAAATATAATCACATACAAATTTTGATAAACTCATCTACTCACCTCTCTGTTTCCCATATACTGATTATTTTAATGGTAATTATTTGGGAACACTTATTGAGTGTGTGGTGGCAACAGAAGTTAAAATAGCTATTTCCTCCATTATCCCGTTCAGGGTCTCATCTACGTATGAATAACTGGTAGTTCGTGTTGCCACAACTACAGGTACAGTTGCTCTGCTGGAATAGTAACACTGAAAAAATTAAAACAGGTGCCCAGACATACAGAGTGATTTATTAGTTATTAATAGTATGTAACATCAGACTTATAAAATACTCGTCTTTTCACTGACAACACTTAACAACTGCTCAGGCATGCAGAGAAGTTTAATGAATTATTGGTTGAATAGCTATGCTGGTAAATACCATTAATGCATGTTTCTTACTGTGAAACAAAAATGCTTTTCAGGTAAAATTTATTATAAATTTTAATTGTTCAATAGCTGAAACAAACGAAAACCATTTTCCCTTCCTGTTGTTAAGCCCACTAAATCTGTAATCGTCGAAAATATAATTAAGTTTAAAAATCTGCAAATACGTTAACATTCAACTGGCAAAGAACATTAAATCAGACTTTATATAAGTCACATAAATTTCAGACACTGGTTTATCTTATCTCACTGCTGTTGGTGTTTCAGCCGAGCTTCCAGGTGCTGTTGTTAATTATGTTTTACACGTGGTTCAGGAGCCCTAACAAGAGGAGTTAACCACCTGGTGATGGTGGAAAGTAGCTGCAGTATTTTTACATTTGCCGATACCAAAATAATTATCACTATAGTAAACAATCTTTTTTGTGCAGAAAAGGTGAAAATAGATGTTTTCAATCATATAAAAATAAACAAAGAGGTATTTTAATTACAGATATGGAAGACAACCGAATAATTCCCCAGTACTTTCACAGTAACCAGGAAACAGAGGAGTAATTGACTGTGAACCAGCAGAGGTTCAGACAGTGGCTGCCATAGCAGAAACAACTGACAGCTGGACACCTACAACTACTCATTTAGCCTCAGTGTTCTTAATATATACACTATCTATAGACTCATTGGAAAGGCTCGTGCACATGCTTAACCATCGCATAATGTACAGTATGCAGTTGACCTTAAAACATGACTGAATCAACATCACCAGATAATATATGCCTTGGCAGTTATCATTAAAAGTTATTGAGGAAATTCCACAGAATAAGTAAGGTCTCCACAATTTAATAGGGTAACCATATTTCTCTATTAGTTTATCATCAACGTTATAATTGCGCCTTATAAGCATTACATCGGCCTTTCCGTTAGTGTACTGTTAAAGGGTTATAAACATTATGCTAGTGCTACAACTTTGTTATATTAGTTTCATATCCATGTTAAATTGGGATTACTTTGTTTTTAAAATTAAACATCACATCAGTGGTGTGACAGTGTCGTGTCTGTCACAGCAACGTGTCATCCGTCACAATTGATCCAGGTGAGGAAGTAATGTATGTTAGAGTGCATCATGACTGTTATATCAATATCCTTCACAGCGTCACACTCAACATCAAGCATTATGAAGTTCTTTATACCATCACTGTGTGACCTGAGAGCGCTGTGTCATAGGAAAACATCATGTCCGAAATATCACATCATTATGCCTAGCAAATCATATTCATCAAATCACAACGTCATATCTGTCACTTCATAGAACCAAATATGTCATATTAGAATTATGTCCGACACATCACAGCATTACGTCCCTCACACCACATCACAGTCAGGTCATCACATCTTAGCGTAATCTACATCACATGGTATCATAACATCTGTCTCATCGTGTTATATCCGTCACGTCAGTCACTGCACCACGTCTGACAGATTACAGTTTCGCTCACAAAATCTCATTATCAACTCCGTCACATTACAGCGTCAAGTCACGTTACGGCGTTATGTTTATTACATCAGTTATGTTTGTCACTGCATAATATAAAGTCCGTCACGTAAGTCGAAACATCATTACATCCATCACATCACAGCGTCACATCCGTTACATCACAGCGTCACATCAGTCACCTCGGAGGAGTCATTTTTCTCCACGTCGTCCTGGGCACGCGTGACGTGGTAGCGACGAGCAACACGTCTCAAGGCTCGTCGTTCAGTCATACAGTCCCGCCGGAAGTGGTGAGAGTGAAACAGCACCACCATCACCACCACCAGCACCCCGAGAGCCGCACACACCTGTAACACACACCTGTGATGATACACCTGTAAGGACACACCACTATCACCAGCAGCCCCCCCCCCCCCTTGGATCTTTGCACAACCACAACTGTAGCACACACCACTAGCACCATCAAACCTAAAACTGAGCAGGTAGTGAAAATAGCCACATGAAAGCCACTTCACGGGGTCCAGGAACAGGGCTCTTGTCGGGAGGTCTAGTCTCAAAACCTGGAAACTTCAGAATTTAAACGTTTAGACGTATGACTAGGAGAACAAATAAAATTTAGCCGCTTGAACCATGTAATGATTTACGGAAGGGCTATTTGAGTTTAGTTAGTTCAATTTGTGTAAGGTCGTGATAAAACTCCCAGTTTTCCTTTTTACGCTATTTACATCTTAGAAAACTCGTATCTTCACCATTGTCAGAAACATACAGGGTAATCCTTCACACCTGGTTTGCACTGATAAATAATGACTAATTTGTCAACAAAAACACGATAGGCCGCTGATTGGCAGTAAACTCCCAGGCCTGGAATACACATATGAGGAAAACTTTAATCTGTGAGGACACAACAAACACTTGTCAATGCATATTTTAGGAATAATTAACCGAGACTTATTAACCTGGAGGTCTTGACACTCACCTACACGACCTGAGGCATACATACTTGGAGGAGGGGTGACATGGATGCATTGTGGTGGGGGTCGGTGTGAGGGACGAGGGCGGGTTCAGAGGTCTCCTGGACGTGAGGGGCCAACTCCGCCACCACAACATCCCCTCCAGCGCGCGATTCCTGCCTGGAGACGGAAGAAAACACCGAATTACCAGCTTTGACCTCACTCACCGTAACCTAAGATAACCTAACCTAATTTATCTAGCCCTTCTTAACCTAACCTAATTTGAATCAATCCAACTTAACCAAACCTAACATAATATAAACTAACCCATTCTAACCTAATTCAAACTAAAATAGATTAACCAAAAATAATCTAAACTGATTCACACAAACCTAACCTAGACTAGCCAGAACCCACTTAACCTAACCTAGCCTAAACTTAATCTTAACTTAAACTATCCTAAGCTACTCTAATTTATTTTAACCTAACCTGAGCTAGGCAGACTTAACTTAAAACAAACCCAACTAAATCTACCCTGACCTAAGATCAAATTAACCTAACTTTAACTAACCTAACCTAAACTCTCCTAAATTACTCAAAACAAACTTACCCCAACGTAAAATAATCCAACTAAACCTAACTTAAACTAACCCTGCTAAATCTAACTAGGTAAAACTAACCTAACCTGAATAAACTTAACATATCTAATCAAGACTATCCAAACCTAAACGAATTTAGGTATCCTGACCAAACCAAAACAAACTAATCCTAATTTAACCTAATTTAACTTGTCCTAACCTTCCTTGCCCTAACTTACCAAGATAAGGTAGTCTAACCTAATAATAACGTAACCTAGACTATTCTAATTCAATCTGCAGTTAATCTACCTAGACGTAAGATAAACAAACTGAATATAAGCTTACCCACCCAACTATAACTTTTGACTAACGTGAGGTGATCTAACCCCAACTACCCTAACGTAATCTAAACTAAGTAACATTAACCTAAACTGACCAAACTAGCCAAGTTAAACCTAGCCTAACCCAATTTAAACAAACACAAACCTTACCTGACATAAATTAAATCAAACTAACCCTGACCTGAACAGGCCAAGGTTTCTCTAAACAAGTTACACTAACCTGACCTAAACTTACCAAATCTAACTTAATCTAAGCTGTAACAGCCTCTGTCAAATATATGGGCAGAAAATATTTTATAAATGTTTGCTATTTACACCTAGCATTATATTTATTACATCACCCGGGCTCATTAACATTTGAGGAGTACTAATTACTTTCATATCACGCCACACTCAAGTAACTTTCAATTGGCCTCTCGGCTTCATAATCTAGCTGACATAACATTTGTTATCAGCTGCTGTCAGTCGATAGCTAGACATGACAACACACTTACACGTGTCACCAAGGAGTCTCTGATACTCCAAGCTGTCCTCCTCCCTCTCTGTGATAAAACAGACAAATCGCGAAGTGCTCATTAGTTTGCTATAAACTAATACATTATGTGACCTATATTTTTATAATAATATATAGAAGAAAGCTGCAAAGTGTCTATAACTGTGAAATCCGGGCAATCTGAACCAAGAACACATTTTTTAGTAACATTTCTAGTGGTATTTAGCTTAGTGACCAACCAAGCATTTAAGTCTTCAAGTGTTCTAGTGTTAAAGAAAGCTCACCAGAATTTTCCCAATTACAAAGAACACAGTGTATTGTATTGTACATTATCTAGAAAGAGAGAGACAATTATAACAAGTGACAAAGACCACATCATACAACAAGCATCAAGCTATAACAACCCTGTACTGTACTCTAGCAGCCATATTGAGCACGCCCAAGTGTCCTGACAGCCCAGCTTTCCCAGGTGCCGACAAAAGAAAACTCCCACCTTAGAGACAAGAGTATTGTAATAACGAAGCATAAACATCCCTCACTTACTGAACTAACCCTCCGTGTGACCAAACCATGTGACCCAGCATAGTATCACCCAGATAGTGTCCACTTAGCTGACCTAAGCATCTTCAAGACAAAAGAACTTCTCGTGATCTCTTATAAACTGTGTGTGTGTGTGTGTGTGTTCACCATCAAGACTCCTGCTGTGCCTCCTCGTGGCAACACAAGGTAACTGGGTGCCTCGTGGGCAGAGGCTAGATCAGCAGGGGATCACGGAGTAGCAGTGGGCCCCAGAGGGATGGCTCATAGGCCCACTGGCATGAGAACATATTCTGGTGCCTACCAACCATTGCCAAGTTGATTTACGGCTTAACCGTATAAGGCTACGGGAGTAAACCTCGAACGAAAACTCTGTGGTGGAGCTCAGCATCAGGCAGACATGCTTCCAGAGCTCCAATAACACCTCAACGGCGGTATAGGCGAGAGAGGTGAACACCATGGGAACCCAACGACTACACCGGTGGACGAAGGCAATACATGATGGTCAGGCTACTAAGGCGAAACCCAACAAACTGGGCTATCAGCAGACCATTGCAACTCTCCAGTCATTGCAACACTTGCGCCACTGGATGAGGAAAAGGGAGAGTCCAAGATGTGTGGTTGCATCCTGCACTCCTGCCTCACCACATAAACCAATTCATGTGCAGCCATCATCCAGCTCATCATACCGTTCATCATCATCAAAACCCCTATGCCCCCAAAAGACCTATTGCAATGGATGAGTGGCGACAGA
>NW_024749779.1:152859-181163 GCF_018991925.1 Homarus americanus
GTACCGGTATGTACTTACTAGTGTAATCGTAAAAATAATCGTGATTACGATTACATTTTGAATACAATCGATTATGATTACATTTTGAATGCAATCCATTATGATTACATTTTGAATGCAATCCATTATGATTACGATTGCTTTGCCAAAATAAGAATGTAATCGATTATGATTACTTCAAAAACTGTAATCGATTGTAATCGATTACAATTACCCCATGTCTGTGATCAGGCACAACTTCCTGTGTCAGTATATTTCGTAGCAGACTGTCAGTGGGAGATGGATCAAACGGGTTCTAATGGTCTTTGATATATTATAACATTGACTGCACTCGTTTGTCTCCTGCCTTTGTTTCACTATTAGTGAGCTCAAGATTCGCAATTTGTTCATTTGCTTGTGTTTATACTACTAAGTAACCTGTGTAAGTCAGTGACTGCCATCATTTCGTGATAGATCAATACTCCCATTTTGTGACAAATTTTTCTTCCGAGTGCTGCCAATGATTCCTGCTATGCTCTTCTGTGATCTAGTAATAGTCTTTTCGAGACATATCCATTTTCACTGCCTTGAAGTCACCAGGAGTTCGTTTCACATGGTTACCCTAAATAGAGTTTGATGTAACTCATGAGCTGTTGTTGGAAGCTGACGTATATCTTCTTGATACACCGAGGCCCATCTAAGAAGTTTGTTGCATAAATAGCTGTAAAGAGGGGTATAAAAGCTTGTAGTGCTGCCAGATGCAGCTTCCAGTTACCCTCCCTGTCACTGCGAATCAAATATTGTAGCAGTTAGCTCGTCTTGATGAAAGTATGCCAGAATCTGAATGATTCATTCTATTTATACCCCATCTCTGTAAACTGATTGAAATCGTGTCTGAGTTTTTGTGATTCCTTCGTGAAGCTCTCAATTGCAACAATACTGCTCTCAGCATCTTTTGTAGTCACCGCCTGTTTCAAATATCTCAGTAATTCCACTCCAAGCAATAAACCCACCATACAGATTATTATTCTGGTTATAGAGCCACTCACATTAAAATGCTTGTGCACTACAAGCAAATGTCTCTAACTCATGATCCCGGAAAAACGCTAATGCAATTTTATAATAATACATAATACATGTTATACATAATACCATTCGTGAAATTTCTCATAAACTAATAAAAATATGGAGATAATTCAAAGATCATAATTATTCTATTTCAATTACCTATGCACTAATACAAGGTAGAAGACTCCTACTTGATGCTCTACTTCTTGCTTTAGGGCCTAAACAACTTAAGAGACTCCTGCGCCAAATTTGGTGAATTTTCATTGCCGTAACTGAGATTGGGCATTGATTAACTTCCTAACCAACATTGGGATTCTTATGAAATGCTAGTCACATATTTTCCGACTTATTGGCAACATTCAAACCAATTTTGGAAGCTATTGGATGAAATACAAGGAAGTTAAAGGTGTGCAAGTGAACTGTATGGACCTAGTCGATACGTACACTTTTTTCACGGTATGACAATGTTGGTGTGCTATATCTAGAGATCTGACAGGCTTTTGTACGTCCATCTACATTTTTCCGACATTTTTCACAAACCACAGAGAAATTCAGGGTACCTTTTTTTGCACAGCTACTGTATTATAACACCGGTTTCCTATCATGTTGGATCATTTCACACATGGAGTCATGTTACTGTCTCATGAACGCAAGTGTTACTGCACTCAAGTGTAAAACTAGTTTTACATTCGCATCTCATTACTTTTACAACATTGTACAATATTAGTGTCAGACCAATGTATGAGATGATGGTGTATGCTTTAGCACAACTTCCATAGCTTGTAATGATCACAGAACTATTTACTGCCAAGGCATGTCTTGTATACTTAGTAAAGCCTGGTGATATTGTTGACCTAAGTCTTAGCGTCATGTCAGTTAGGCCTACATACTGTGCATCGTGCAATGGTTAAGCATATGTACGGCATCGTACGGTAAGGCTTGCCATTAAGTTTATCGATGAATATAATTATAAGAGCTCTAGTGCCTAAGATGAATAGTAGTGGGAGTTCAGCTTCAGCCTGAACTCCTGGTGTGTTCACAGTCAGCAATACAGGAGTTGAGGTGAGAGCACTCGGGAATAATGAGTTTGTTTCCTTTTTTTGTTAGTAAAGTACCTCATGATATAAATAAAACACATATCAATACAGGCTGAAATATATTCACATACAAATTTTGATAAACTCATCTACTCACCTCTCTGTTTCCCATATACTGATTATTTTAATGGTAATTATTTGGGAACACATATTGAGTGTGTGGTGGCAACAGAAGTTAAAATAGCTATTTCCTCCATTATCCCATTCAGGGTCTCATCTACGTATGAATAACTGGTAGTTCGTGTTGCCACAACTACAGGTACAGTTGCTCTGCTGGAATAGTAACACTGAAAAAATTAAAACAGGTGCCCAGACATACAGAGGGATTTATTAGTTATTAATATATGTAACATCAGACTTATAAAATACTCGTCTTTTCACTGACAACACTTAACAACTGCTCAGGCATGCAGAGAAGTTTAATGAATTATTGGTTGAATAGCTATGCTGGTAAATACCATTAATGCATGTTTCTTACTGTGAAACAAAAATGCTTTTCAGGTAAAATTTATTATAAATTTTAATTGTTCAATAGCTGAAACAAACGAAAACCATTTTCCCTTCCTGTTGTTAAGCCCACTAAATCTGTAATCGTCGAAAATATAATTAAGTTTAAAAATCTGCAAATACGTTAACATTCAACTGGCAAAGAACATTAAATCAGACTTTATATAAGTCACATAAATTTCAGACACTGGTTTATCTTATCTCACTGCTGTTGGTGTTTCAGCCGAGCTTCCAGGTGCTGTTGTTAATTATGTTTTACACGTGGTTCAGGAGCCCTAACAAGAGGAGTTAACCACCTGGTGATGGTGGAAAGTAGCTGCAGTATTTTTACATTTGCCGATACCAAAATAATTATCACTATAGTAAACAATCTTTTTTGTGCAGAAAAGGTGAAAATAGATGTTTTCAATCATATAAAAATAAACAAAGAGGTATTTTAATTACAGATATGGAAGACAACCGAATAATTCCCCAGTACTTTCACAGTAACCAGGAAACAGAGGAGTAATTGACTGTGAACCAGCAGAGGTTCAGACAGTGGCTGCCATAGCAGAAACAACTGACAGCTGGACACCTACAACTACTCATTTAGCCTCAGTGTTCTTAATATATACACTATCTATAGACTCATTGGAAAGGCTCGTGCACATGCTTAACCATCGCATAATGTACAGTATGCAGTTGACCTTAAAACATGACTGAATCAACATCACCAGATAATATATGCCTTGGCAGTTATCATTAAAAGTTATTGAGGAAATTCCACAGAATAAGTAAGGTCTCCACAATTTAATAGGGTAACCATATTTCTCTATTAGTTTATCATCAACGTTATAATTGCGCCTTATAAGCATTACATCGGCCTTTCCGTTAGTGTACTGTTAAAGGGTTATAAACATTATGCTAGTGCTACAACTTTGTTATATTAGTTTCATATCCATGTTAAATTGGGATTACTTTGTTTTTAAAATTAAACATCACATCAGTGGTGTGACAGTGTCGTGTCTGTCACAGCAACGTGTCATCCGTCACAATTGATCCAGGTGAGGAAGTAATGTATGTTAGAGTGCATCATGACTGTTATATCAATATCCTTCACAGCGTCACACTCAACATCAAGCATTATGAAGTTCTTTATACCATCACTGTGTGACCTGAGAGCGCTGTGTCATAGGAAAACATCATGTCCGAAATATCACATCATTATGCCTAGCAAATCATATTCATCAAATCACAACGTCATATCTGTCACTTCATAGAACCAAATATGTCATATTAGAATTATGTCCGACACATCACAGCATTACGTCCCTCACACCACATCACAGTCAGGTCATCACATCTTAGCGTAATCTACATCACATGGTATCATAACATCTGTCTCATCGTGTTATATCCGTCACGTCAGTCACTGCACCACGTCTGACAGATTACAGTTTCGCTCACAAAATCTCATTATCAACTCCGTCACATTACAGCGTCAAGTCACGTTACGGCGTTATGTTTATTACATCAGTTATGTTTGTCACTGCATAATATAAAGTCCGTCACGTAAGTCGAAACATCATTACATCCATCACATCACAGCGTCACATCCGTTACATCACAGCGTCACATCAGTCACCTCGGAGGAGTCATTTTTCTCCACGTCGTCCTGGGCACGCGTGACGTGGTAGCGACGAGCAACACGTCTCAAGGCTCGTCGTTCAGTCATACAGTCCCGCCGGAAGTGGTGAGAGTGAAACAGCACCACCATCACCACCACCAGCACCCCGAGAGCCGCACACACCTGTAACACACACCTGTGATGATACACCTGTAAGGACACACCACTATCACCAGCAGCCCCCCCCCCCCCTTGGATCTTTGCACAACCACAACTGTAGCACACACCACTAGCACCACCAAACCTAAAACTGAGCAGGTAGTGAAAATAGCCACATGAAAGCCACTTCACGGGGTCCAGGAACAGGTCTCTTGTCGGGAGGTCTAGTCTCAAAACCTGGAAACTTCAGAATGTAAACGTTTAGACGTATGACTGGGAGAACAAATAAAATTTAGCCGCTTAAACCATGTAATGATTTACGGAAGGGCTATTTGAGTTTAGTTAGTTCAATTTGTGTAAGGTCGTGATAAAACTCCCAGTTTTCCTTTTTACGCTATTTACATCTTAGAAAACTCGTATCTTCACCATTGTCAGAAACATACAGGGTAATCCTTCACACCTGGTTTGCACTGATAAATAATGACTAATTTGTCAACAAAAACACGATAGGCCGCTGATTGGCAGTAAACTCCCAGGCCTGGAATACACATATGAGGAAAACTTTAATCTGTGAGGACACAACAAACACTTGTCAATGCATATTTTAGGAATAATTAACCGAGACTTATTAACCTGGAGGTCTTGACACTCACCTACACGACCTGAGGCATACATACTTGGAGGAGGGGTGACATGGATGCATTGTGGTGGGGGTCGGTGTGAGGGACGAGGGCGGGTTCAGAGGTCTCCTGGACGTGAGGGGCCAACTCCGCCACCACAACATCCCCTCCAGCGCGCGATTCCTGCCTGGAGACGGAAGAAAACACCGAATTACCAGCTTTGACCTCACTCACCGTAACCTAAGATAACCTAACCTAATTTATCTAGCCCTTCTTAACCTAACCTAATTTGAATCAATCCAACTTAACCAAACCTAACATAATATAAACTAACCCATTCTAACCTAATTCAAACTAAAATAGATTAACCAAAAATAATCTAAACTGATTCACACAAACCTAACCTAGACTAGCCAGAACCCACTTAACCTAACCTAGCCTAAACTTAATCTTAACTTAAACTATCCTAAGCTACTCTAATTTATTTTAACCTAACCTGAGCTAGGCAGACTTAACTTAAAACAAACCCAACTAAATCTACCCTGACCTAAGATCAAATTAACCTAACTTTAACTAACCTAACCTAAACTCTCCTAAATTACTCAAAACAAACTTACCCCAACGTAAAATAATCCAACTAAACCTAACTTAAACTAACCCTGCTAAATCTAACTAGGTAAAACTAACCTAACCTGAATAAACTTAACATATCTAATCAAGACTATCCAAACCTAAACGAATTTAGGTATCCTGACCAAACCAAAACAAACTAATCCTAATTTAACCTAATTTAACTTGTCCTAACCTTCCTTGCCCTAACTTACCAAGATAAGGTAGTCTAACCTAATAATAACGTAACCTAGACTATTCTAATTCAATCTGCAGTTAATCTACCTAGACGTAAGATAAACAAACTGAATATAAGCTTACCCACCCAACTATAACTTTTGACTAACGTGAGGTGATCTAACCCCAACTACCCTAACGTAATCTAAACTAAGTAACATTAACCTAAACTGACCAAACTAGCCAAGTTAAACCTAGCCTAACCCAATTTAAACAAACACAAACCTTACCTGACATAAATTAAATCAAACTAACCCTGACCTGAACAGGCCAAGGTTTCTCTAAACAAGTTACACTAACCTGACCTAAACTTACCAAATCTAACTTAATCTAAGCTGTAACAGCCTCTGTCAAATATATGGGCAGAAAATATTTTATAAATGTTTGCTATTTACACCTAGCATTATATTTATTACATCACCCGGGCTCATTAACATTTGAGGAGTACTAATTACTTTCATATCACGCCACACTCAAGTAACTTTCAATTGGCCTCTCGGCTTCATAATCTAGCTGACATAACATTTGTTATCAGCTGCTGTCAGTCGATAGCTAGACATGACAACACACTTACACGTGTCACCAAGGAGTCTCTGATACTCCAAGCTGTCCTCCTCCCTCTCTGTGATAAAACAGACAAATCGCGAAGTGCTCATTAGTTTGCTATAAACTAATACATTATGTGACCTATATTTTTATAATAATATATAGAAGAAAGCTGCAAAGTGTCTATAACTGTGAAATCCGGGCAATCTGAACCAAGAACACATTTTTTAGTAACATTTCTAGTGGTATTTAGCTTAGTGACCAACCAAGCATTTAAGTCTTCAAGTGTTCTAGTGTTAAAGAAAGCTCACCAGAATTTTCCCAATTACAAAGAACACAGTGTATTGTATTGTATATTATCTAGAAAGAGAGAGACAATTATAACAAGTGACAAAGACCACATCATACAACAAGCATCAAGCTATAACAACCCTGTACTGTACTCTAGCAGCCATATTGAGCACGCCCAAGTGTCCTGACAGCCCAGCTTTCCCAGGTGCTGACAAAAGAAAACTCCCACCTTAGAGACAAGAGTATTGTAATAACGAAGCATAAACATCCCTCACTCGCTGAACCAACCCTCCGTGTGACCAAACCATGTGACCCAGCCTAGTATCACCCAGATAGTGTCCACTTAGCTGACCTAAGCATCTTCAAGACAAAAGAACTTCTCGTGATCTCTTATAAACTGTGTGTGTGTGTGTGTTCACCATCAAGACTCCTGCTGTGCCTCCTCGTGGCAACACAAGGTAACTGGGTGCCTCGTGGGCAGAGGCTAGACCAGCAGGGGATCATGGAGTAGTAGTGGGCCCCAGAGGGATGGCGCATAGGCCCACTGGCATGAGAACATATTCTGGTGCCTACCAACCATTGCCAAGTTGCTTTACGGATTAACCGTATAAGGCTACGGGAGTAAACCTCGAACGAAAACTCTGTGGTGGAGTTCCGCATCAGGCAGACATGCTTCCAGAGCTCCAATAACACCTCAATGGCGGTATAGGCAGGAGAGGTGAACACCATGGGAACCCAACGACTACACCGGTGGACGAAGGCAATACATGATGGTCAGGCTACTAAGGCGAAACCCAACAATCTGGGCTATCAGCAGACCATTGCAACTCTCCAGTCATTGCAACACTTGCACCACTGGATGAGGAAAAGGGAGAGTCCAAGATGTGTGGTTGCATCCTGCGCTCCTGCCTCACCACATAAACCAATTCATGTGCAGCCATCATCCAGCTCATCATACCGCTCATCATCTTCAAAACCCCTATACCCCCAAAAGACCTATGGCAATGGATGAGTGGCGACAGAGACAGGCAGAGATGACTATCGGGACTCTCTAGTCACAACTCTGCACTTGGGCGGCACAGATAAGATGGTCGTTTATACACTAGGATCTGGACAGCAGTACAATCCGGGTCTGTCTGTGCAATTGAACAGGCCTTTCGAGAAGCCATTCTGCTCACCCCACATGGGGACTGGGCAAGAAAAGGTGCCCTAAACATAGCCTGAGTAAAAAAACAACCTGACTGGGCAACCGCATCCAGTAAGGTCATCCTTGTGCGGTCGAAAACAAAATCATAATCACAGATCAAAACAAAAACAAACTATACAACCTCTTATGGTCGCTGTATGGAATGTCAGGACCCGTCTGGATACTAGCACAAATGAGAGTCCTGAAAGAAAAACCACCCTTATGGCAAAAGAGCTGACAAGGCATAATATCGACATAGCAGCCATTAGTGAGTCCCACCTCCCAGACGAGGGTCGACTCACAGAACAGGGGTCTGGCTATACCTTCTTCTGGAAGGGTAAGCCTGCTGCGGAGAGAAACCGTATTTATGGAGTTGGCTTTGCCATCTGCCAATGCAGCCTACACAGGCTAACTGAAATGCCTATTGGAATCAACAAGCGCCTCACGACGCTCTGAGTCCCGCTGAATCACTTACGTCATGCCTTTTTCATCAGTGCATACGCCCCAACACCGGATGCAGAGGATGACTTCAAGGAAGCCCCTTATGCCGACCTCGACAGAGTGCCAACCTCTCTCCCCAAAGAAGATAAGGTTGTGTTCCTTGGTGACTTTAATGCCAGAGTTGGCATAGATGCTGACATTTGGCAGGGAACCATAAGGAGAAATAGACTAGGCAAGTGTAATCCCAATGGCCTTCTCCTCACCAAGTATGCTGCACACAACCTCACTATCACCAATACCTTGTTTAGGCAGGCCGACAAGTTCAAGGGTTCGTAGCAACACACACGATCCAAACACTGGCATCTCATTGACTCCATCATTGTCAGAGAAAGAGATCGCCGAGATATCCTCATCACCCGAGTCATGGATGGCCCAGACCACCACGACACTGATCATCGGCTCAACAGGGCCAAGCAATCACTTCACGTCGCCCCAAAACGGCGAAGACAGCAAGACTCCAGAATAGGTTTTAACACTAAGTGTCTGGAGGATCCAGAGTTAGCACATGCTTTTAGAGAGCAGCTCGAACATGGGCTGATAAACAACCCAACAACAAACAACCCAAATCCCAGCACAAAATGGGACATTCTCGACACTATCATGACAAAATCCTGCAGAGAGACCCTCGACCAGATCGAAAGAATACACCAAGACTGGTTTGATGAAAATGACCCGGCAATCAATGTACTCGTCGATGATAAACATGTTGCTTTAACTGACTGGTAGAACAACCCTCAGTCTCGGACCAATGCTGATACATTCCGCAAGAAGAAAGCGGTAGTAAGTAGTAGGCAACTACCAAACAGGGAGGTACTACCGTCTGGGAAGATATTGGAAGCATAATGTATTGTCTAATGGTAGACCTTGCTGCCATATGGCATCACGAAAATTGTGACCAAGTCCCAGGTTGTTGATCTGACTTTCTGCCTCATTTACACTCAACTGCAGGGTCTCAATTGTTTCTCGTAGTATTGACAACACAGCATACATATATTGTTTTACACCTTTGATATTTTTTTTACTTTTTGTATTTCTTTATGGTTCTTTATTATTATTATTATTATTATTATTATTATTATTATTATTATTATTATTATTATTATTATTATTATTATTACAGTGTTATTATTATTATTATTATCAATGTTTTTTTTCTAATTATAAAATTTATTTACCATAAATTATTATTATTATTATTATTATTATTATTATTATTATTATTATTATTATTATTATTATTATTATTATTATTAATATTATTATTATTATTATTATTATTATTATTATTATTATTATTATTATTATTATTATTGTTATTATTATTATTATTAGTAGTAGTAGTAGTAGTATTATTATTATTATTATTATTATTATTATCATTATTATTATTATTATTATTATTATTATTATTATTATTATTATTATTATTGCCCCCAGGCCCCGATGTGGGTCAGTGACCTGTGCCCGTGCGGGCTAATCCCTGTAAAAAAAGCCCAGCATGAACTTTGCAATCTAAAGAACAACTGGTTTAAAAAAAAACATGTGAAACACAAAAATTTGCAGATCAGCACAGGATGCACAAATTTTCAATTCCACTAAAACATTTTATGGGCCAATCACTCATGGCGCAGCCCCCTTCATTCATCCGATGGTAACTCCATAATCAGAGATGATGAAGGCATCCTTCAGTACTGGAAAAGGCACTACCATTCACTGCTCACCCGAAACACTGATGTTGATGTGGATATACTAACTACCCAGCAGGTCCCTCAGCAACCAGACCTGACCCACCTCAGCTATTCTTCATCCCTGGATGAAGTATCTACTGCCATCAAACAGATGAAAAATACGAAAGCCTCAGGGCCTGATGGAATCCCAGCCGAGATGTATGAACCAGTAGTACCTCTGCTTATCAGCCGTCTCCACTCTCTCCTGGAGAATATATGGGAAAAGGAGGAAATCCCCCAAGCTCTTAAAGATTACTCCATCGTCAATATTTATAAGAAGAAGGAAGACCGGTCAGACTCTGGCAACTACCACGGGATCTCTCTGCTGTCCGTAGCTGGCAAGATTATCGCCCGAGTTCTCCTAAACAGACCTCTTTCTGAGGCAGAAAACTTACTCCCAGAATCTCAATGTGGCTTTAGACCATCACGTGGCATCACTGACATGATCTTTGCTGCCTGCCAGATACAGGAAAAGTGCAGAGAACAGCGTCGTGACCTGTACATGGCTTTCATTGACCTAACCAAGGCCTTCGACTCGGTCAACAGGGAATCCCTCTGGTGGACCCTCAGCCGTTTTGGCTGCCCATCAAAATTCATTGCCATTGTGAGGCAACTCCACGATGGCATGAACGGCAGTGTCCTGCACAATGGCACCCAGTCTGAGTTCTTCCCCATCCAAATGGAGTTAGATAAGGGAGTGTACTAGCACCAACTCTCTTTTCCATTTTCTTGGCTGCCTTCCTTACTCGTGCCAGTGCTAATTTGGCCGGCGGGTGGACATCGAGTACCGGATGAATGGTCTTTTCAACATAAAATGACTCCAGGCAGGAACAAGGGTGTCGGCAGCTTCCATAACTGAACTTCAGTATGCAGACGACCTCTCCCTTGTCGGTTACACTGAACGCGACCCCTTGTAGAACCTGAACACCTATGCAGATGCGTATGCACACTTCGGCCATGGGGTGAATGTACAGTATGGAAGAACCAGATTATCTTTCAGCCTGCCCCTGGTTGAGACACTTCTTCACCATCCATCCAGCTTAACGGTACTACCCTCTCTAATGTTACCCACTTTCGGTATCTCGGCTCCCACCTGTCCACCACCGCGGACATCGATGAAGAGATTCAGCAACGGATCAGATGTGCATCTCAAGCCTTTGGCAGACTCCGAAACAGTGTCTTCAACTATAGGGAGCTGAAATTATCTACAAAGTTGCACGTATATCGAGCAGTGGTTCTCCCCACTCTGCCCTATGGCAGCGAGACGTGTGTCGCATACAGGAGGCACTTTAAGGCACTAGAAAACTTTCACCAACGTAGTCTACATTCCATCCTCAGAGTTCGCTGGGAAGACAAGAGAACAAATGTCAGTATTCTTGTTGACACCAACTGTAGGAGCATCGAGGCTACCAATATTCATGAAAAACTATGCTGGACTAGCCATGTTACCCGCATGGACGACAGTAGACTGCCAAAGCAGCTACTTTACACTCACCTAATGAATAGTAAACGTAACGCTGGTGGGCAACTGAAAAGGTATAAGGATAGTCTTTAGACTTACCTGAAAAAGTACCAAATCGACCCCCCTCACCTGGGAGACGATTACTCCGCACCGTAACGCTTGGAGGAGCACCACACGAGAAGGTGTCAATACTTTCGAGTTAGCCCGACTGCAAAACGAGGCAGACAAGTGCCAACGCCGGAAAGTCGCTGCCGCCGCCCCTCCGGCACTAGATGTAGCCCCCACATGTGCAACATCTGTGAACAATCCTACCGGTCCCTTATGGGCCTCTGTAGTAACCTCAGAACTCACCAACATAGGTGAAATCCTTAATAACTCATACGATAGTATCATAGCTGGATGATTGTCATACTCGATACCGAGTGACAGCAAAGTAGTAGTAGTAGTAGTAGTAAGTAGTGTGTGTGTGTGTGTGTTTTTTTCCCAATACACACGCCCTTAACACCAGGAACATCAGTGACGCCATTATCAGTTACGCCATTCATCAGTGACGACACCTATTTATTTGGCAGTGACTTTCCGCCCTGACCACACCAGCATGTGCTGACAATACTAGCTCTATGAGTAAAAGCATTACTTACCCAAGAGCAGGGATGGTGCCAGGTCCGCTACCATGCAGCACCGCTCGTAAGGCGTCGTAGAATCTTTGAGTGGCGTTGAGGGCGGCGTCGCTCACAAGAGACCGTTGAAAGGAGGAGGACGTGGACGCATCAGGCAGATGTGGCAGTACGCGCGTGGGCGCAATAATGTGGTTCACAGCGTTGCTCCCGCCGATGGCTTGATCATGCAGCAAATGGTGTGCAGCGTCATCATCGTCCCATGGAGACACGACCGTGATGGTGGGGAGGATGGTATAGCGAGGACCCTCCTGTAAAAGGGAGTCACTGAAATGAGAGTAATGCCTAAGGACGAGGTCACACGACCCGTGTTGTCACCCTGGCCCTGATTCTCAAATAAAATAAGTTATTTTTTTTCCTTAAACTGGAAAAAAGATAATCCATCTAATTACAGTGAGCTCAGTGCAGTTGCTTAGCAATATTAGCCACCAACAGGGGCGTAGTCAGGGGCGGGTGGGTGGGAGGCAGGGCTGTTTCCCCGGGGGCAGTGCTTACTAGGGGGCTCCCCGATTATATGCACTGTTGGTCGGTTATTTGCTTATATTTGTTTTTTTAATTTCTAACTCAAAACTTTATTATTTAAGTGTTGTGATCAGCAATATTCATTCGAAAATGTGTTGCATTTTATTTTATTTTTTTTTCTAAATGTAAGGACATCGTTGGTGTATATTTTATAAATTTATCTACACTACACCTTATAAATGTGATACACTTTTTTTGGATTTCGGTAGAGGGGGAGACGGGGTCTGACAATGTGCCTAGTCCCGGGGCTCTGGTTGGCTGGCGATGCCCCTGGCCACCAGTGTTGTGTCGTGACTGAGTCAGTTAGCCAATATCTTCAAGAAAAATATTTAGCTTCGAACCCTTGAGTACAGTATCCTAGATATATTGTCAGACATCAAGATAAGGTGGAGAGAGACACTATCATAACACTTGACCACAATAGAATGAAGGGCATAAGATCATGCTAGTGCTAAAACTAAAGGCTAAGAATAGAACTGATGAACAATACGAATTAAATTAACATTGAAATATGTGGTGTAAGGTCGAACTAACAAAAAAAAATCAAATTAAAGTTTCATTTAACGGTTTGTTCCACAAAAACAGTCGAAATTGTTTCAATTCAATTGTCAGTCAAAATTATTGTTCAAGAACCCCATATGACTTAGATTTATATAAGAACTTAACAATTGCATTCAAAGACTAAGATTCCGATCAAAGTAATGGTGTATAACCTACCTTAAGTGGGTACCCTCTTGAGGTGTCACCAATCTCGCAAGGTGGTTTAGTGATGCCTTCATACTTCGTTATGTTTTTTAACGTGCAAATATGTTGAGTTGTAAATTTATTTTCAATCTATACTTTAAGATACCTCGAGACCGTCAGATGATTAAAAATTTCCAAAACAGGGCCACCAGAAACTCAGTTACCCGGCTTCTATAGGCGGGCAATAGAAGTCTTAAAAGAAGTCTTTTAAGCACCTCAGTGAAAGCTATGAACTCTTTAATAATATGCCAGACTCTGTTGTGGCGAAGCCGAGAGTGAGCTCATTCGAGATCAGAGCTGACTAACGCTGGCTCAGGTTCAGACACTTGCCAACAGTGCGTAACAGAGAAGTGACCGACCGCCCAAGTGGCTAACAAGCCGTCAGAGGCGAAGAGGATCAAGTAAATTAAAGGGAGTGGAGTAACTCACCAGGCGGTGGTTGAGGAGCAGCTGTCCCCACGGGTCATGGTCGGTGACGGAGAGCTCGTCGAGCACCTGGCCTCGGTGGTAGCCGGGGAGTAGGTCGCCTACTCTGGGGGGCTGCTGTGGCGTGGCGTAGTCACAGCAAAACCTGAGTATGGTGGAGAGTTTCACCAGCATATCCTCACCCTCCCACAGAGATGCCATCGTGGATGATTACAGGACGCACTTCCACGATCAATCGACTTGTTACTCCACGCAAGTGTTTAAATTATGTTTTTCATCTCTTCATTGCACACCATTTTCCTCTTGCAGTTCCCTTTCATGTAATAAATATATTACCGTCAGTCTTCCTGAGTTTACATACCCGTACATTGTACAATCCCACCACTTGTAAACTGTTCTATATTACTCGCCACTCCACACTCTACAGTAAGTTTAATCAGCCTAAGAAACACATTTGCACTTCTGATGGGGGATACATCTCCGTTGTGAGTCAATATACGAAGTACCGTATAAGAAAGTGGTTACCAGAAGCACAACAGTGCGGTCGAGCAGTGGTGCCAGCTATTGAGCTTCCACAAAGTTTACATAAGCCAGATACTTCCAGATACGTATTGTTGCTAGATATTTAATCACGTACTGTGTCCTATACCACAATATATATTTTAAGGCACATACATATATGTATCAGCTGTGTTCCATGCCATGGGAAAATTAGTTTATCATTTTTATATTTATTTTTGCATTTAAATACTGTACATAATAGGTTATTTTTCGTCCCTTTCCATATATTTCGCATTAGTGTTTACATTACTCATATATATCTACCTTATATTTGTTTTCTTTTGCATTCATATTCAAGCATAAGTTTCAAACATGTACGTACATGTTGATATATCTCTTTCCATTATATTGACACAGTTGCACATGGCGCAAGGATAACATCCGCCAGCCACACAAGTCTGGAAAGCACTGAATTTAACTTTCCTGTCTCCCATTTATAGTCTTTGGGTGTACTGTAGATGAGATCCACCATCTCTCATCTTGGCTAACCATCTCCTACACTGTGCCAAGTGATGCAGCTGGGGCAGTGAGTGCCTCCCTCAACCATCTGCTGTGTTGGGTTACTTTTCCCAAGAGGTACTGCTGACGCAACGGTTTCTCTGCTGTCAGTGTGGGAAGTGACGAATGTGACCTGAAAAGAACCACAATGCCAACACATAAGTAAAAGTTGATCCGGGTGGCGAGGGAATACAAAAACGTTGTGTGTTACTACGCATGTTTGCATGTATTTCAACAATTATTAATTCCGAATATTAAAGTTTAGTTTTGAGATGTGCACCAACCATTGTGAATTAGCACTTCACTTGAGCACACTCTAGTTATACAGTATATGGCATTGCCTTATTTTTTACAATATACAGTAGTAATCATATTCCAACTCATAACAATGCTTGCGTTCATATTTCACACATCTTGAGATTGAACAACTTTTCAACTGAGAGTACAGCAAATAATGTCTCGTCTTCCCCTGTACCAGCTACTTGTCTTACTAATTACAGTGACTGTGGTGATGGGCAACCAATGAAAACGTCACTGTCGGGTGACTGTGGTGAGCGACAGCCAATAAAACTTCACTGTTGGGTGCATCTCTTAACGACCGGTGGCCGTGACTTTTGGAGCGTCACTTATCCACCAATTTCTTCCGAAGCAGCTTTTAATCGCAGGTATACAGTCCAACATGTGTACAGACTGAGGCACGCAGTTTAAAGTACGTGCAGATTTTTTTTTCTTTCTTTCTTTTTTACGGGATTAGCCCAACAGGGCACAGGTCAATGACCCACATCAGGCCCTGCGGGCGAAAATATAATAATAATAATAATAATAATAATAATAATAATAATAATAATAATAATAATAATAATAATAATAATGACATAAAAAAATTAAGAAACGGATAAATAGTGAGAAACGGTATATGTATGCTGTGTTGACAAAGTAAGAGAAACAAATGAAACCCTGCAATTGTGTGTAAATGAGGCAGAAAGTCAGATCAGCAACCTGGGACTTGGTCACAATTTTTGTGATGCCATATGGCAGCAGGGCCTACCATTAGACAATACATTGTTGTATTTCCGTAAAAAGAAGCAGTTTCCACAGTAACTGTAAGCTTTTCACGCATTACAACAAATGTGACCCAGAACAAAAATTAAGTGCCATTTTTTATGTCTTCAGCCTCTGGTTAAAATAAATTATTCTGTGTTTATCGTGGATAGAATAAATCAACGACATCAACAGAGTTGTTGAGGAAGCCTGACTCTTATCGTAAATATGATCGCTTGTGTTAGGATCTACCGTATAGACTATGAAAGAAAATCATTTGAAAATCATAAACGTAACCACCAATTTCAGATGTTAAATTAGCCATATACATCATCATTGTGTAAAGTAGATTTTACGTTATGTTCAGTTTAAATGAACAGTTGAAGGATTCACATTATTTTGACATAATACCCCAATTGAAGTTTTTTGACACGATGCCATAATTAAGAGTTTGAGTTGTAAAGACGTTTTTAATGTGTTTTGACTGGTATTACAAAACGTACTGACGCAGGTAGAAATTTTATTAATTTATAAATGCCACTTGAATTGGCAGCATGAGTGAGCTACAAAAATTACGGCCAGATAACTGAATTACGGGTTGTCCTTTCCTTGAAAATTTATGTTATAGTGACTGTAAATACTGTAACTGGAACTAGTACTAATTGTTGTTGCCGTGACTCCAATGCGAGGCTACAGAAGTTAGCTGGGGTTTTTTTTTTAGTAACTGAGGAAAACTGTAAATGGTTAACTATTTTGTAGTTGGGAAGTGAAAGCGGTCTAGTTCTAGTACTTAGTAAACATAGTGCTGTATCCACACTGTCGTTATAGGGCAGTCATGCCTACAAGACCCACTGTTATTTATCAAAAACATTTAAATTGCATTTTAAACACATAAAGATACATAAGACATTTATAAATCTTAAGCATTTCTCATATATACAACATAACTCAATGCAATAAGGAAATGACAAAAATCTATATACAAACAAAATCTGATTTAAGTGTCTCACTGACTGGGAGACGGCACACGATACCTTAATTAATATCGACTCTAAACTGGTCAATATAATAATAATAATAATAATAATAATAATAATAATAATAATAATAATAATAATAATAATAGTAATTAATAGTTGCCCTTCGTGTTCGAGGATGGCCAGCCCTAGGGCCACCTAGGTATAAATTTGTTTAAGGAGTAGAATCTGTCGCCAACACAATAGCTACACCCTAATTTAACGAGTTGCATGACTCAGAGTCAAGGATTAGTGTGAAAACACTGAGCAACTCACCAACTGCACTCCCCCGGAACACGATCGCAAACATCCAAGTCCTCAATTACTACTGGGTAAACAGAGGCAAATGGCGTAAAGAAACTTGCCCATAGTTCACCCTTCCCAGAAATCGAACCCGGATCAACTCGCTTGTGAGGTGAGCATCTGGTCAATATACAAACCAGTTAGATGATCTTTAGCTGAACTTTGCAATATTATTTTACCTTTGGCCACTGTACTATCATGCACAAAAATCGTGTCCAATACCCAGCCACAGTGAGGTTTCGAATAGCCTTGAGTCTAAAGTTTCGAAACAGCTGGGGGAAATGCTATGGTCGGCCAACTGTAGTGTGCGTGTGTGTGGGGGGGGGGGTGATAAAGGAGGTGGGGGTTAGTCTAGTAACAGGCTGTGTGTGGGTGGAGCATAACATCGTGAATTCCGCAATCATTGATAACAATAAGAATGTCATGAAGATAGTTAATATTATTAAGCATGGTGAGAGAAGTGTCACTGGTAAATAAAAGCACTTCAACGACCATATCTCTGCCGTTCATGGCTACGACGGTGCGAATGATGGGCACACCAGTAATTAATTCTCCGTGACTACCATTACTGGTAGTCACGGAGAATACACAAGTTGTTACCAAGGTTGGCGCCACCCACACCAGGGGAAGAAGGTGATATCGAACACTGAAACAAGCCGAGGTCTCATTCCTACCATCGTCGTCACCAACAGGTAAGTCACATTAATTTGTCAGCATAGCCCATGTCGTCCTTATAACTATTGCAGGGTGTCCCATGAGTGACAGCAGATATTTGTAGAGGTGAAAGAATATGTGATATTGAGTTGAAAATCTTCTATACACATAAGCATTTTTCGGTTGGCAAAAGTCCTGGGAAAATGAACCAACAAGTCATAAGCTAAAAATGATCAAATCATCAGTTTATCCTTGGTCACCATCAAAACAATCCTCTCGACATCACGAAACTATTCTGAATCGTCTAAGAATTGGGCATACGCGATTGACTCATGGCCAACTCACGTCTTCCCCTAATGGAGCCCCACCTATATGCTCCAACTGCCGAACACAAATAACAGTCCAACATATTCTCATTGAATGCCCTATTTATAATCGGTATCGAACAATGTGCTTCACTAACCTTACAATGTAAGATATTTTAGCAGAGACCCCAAAATTTTTCCTAAGTTCAGTTTTTACCTTTTTGAAATCCTGTAATCTCCTCCAAACAATATAACACTAAATTATAGAAACACACATATATGTTAACTAATCCCTCTGGGCAGCCCTAGGAGAGACTCAAATGGGTGTCAGTGGTCTGGTTTAACTAAATCTTGATGATGATGATGATTATCGGCGAATGTTCACTCTTCAGTCGCAGGGGTGGTGGCGGAGGTTTGGGGAGGGGGTCCACTTGCAGTTCACTATGAATACATGAAATAGGAAGGGTTTCTTGGGCAGTTGATCCTAAAAGATTTACCAAAACGTTATGTCAGAGTAATAATACTTAACCTTGGTGTTACTTATACCATTAATTTACTCTAGTATATAAAAGCCTGCATCAATTACCACAACAAAATATTACTCTGCCATTTCAGATATGCCTGCAGGACGAGCAAATTCGTCGGCAGTGATTGCTAAGTAAGGCCAAATCATCGGGATGTGGAGAGCCGGGGCAACTGTGCCGAACAATGCTGTCGAAGTGAGAAGGAGCACCAAGACGATTAGGAGGTGGATCCGCCGGTGGGAGGAAGAGGGCTCAGTGGAGACGAAACCTCGAAGAGGGAGGCCACGAGTAACGTCGGCAAGGATGGACGCCATGATAGTGGCATCTGCAACGGCATATCCAATGCAAATATCAGTGGAGCATACAAGAAATTTGGGCCTCAACTGCCATCACATGACGACGAGAAGCCGACTTCATGAAGCCGGAATCGACTGCCATATTCCAGCTCACAAAGGGTGGCTAACACCTACTCACAAGGAGTGTCGACTCGGCTTTGCATTGGAACACTTTCCACATAGAGAAGAATACTGGAGAACCGTTTTATTTACCGATGAAACGGTGTTCAGGTCAGTGGGAGCCGAAGCAAGGCAGTGCTGGCGGCCCCCCAACACACACTACCATGAGAAACACATTCAACATCGCGCAGTGAGTGGTAGGGTGTCATTGTCATTCTGGGGGTGGATGTGGGCACATGGGCCAGGTGAACTGGTCAAGATCAATGGCCGTTTCACTGGTGAGCAGTATGTAGACATCCTGGAGCAAGTACTAATTCCTACAGTCCGGGCTATGGCAGTTCCAGCCCCCCACACTATCAGGCTGGTTCATGACAACATTCCCATTCATACCAGCAACATAGTGAAGGACTACCTCCAGGATCACCCTGAAATTGAGGTCATCGACTGGCCAACACTAGGATGTGATATTAATCCGATTGAACATATTTGGGCCGTGATGAAAAGTGATTGGGATATTGGGGAGCAGCGAACCTGCGCAGCAATAGAGGCCAAAGCTTACGACGTGTGGGAGAGTATACGTCGACGACCAGGGGTGTGCCTGAAGCTGGTCCATTCCATCCCTAATCGCCTTGATGAAGTCCTGAATGCAATGGGTGGCTGGACCAAATACTAAGATGTGTGTATAGATGTATTGTTTGGATTTTAGTATTGTTTGTAAATACAATTAATATATATTAACTCGCCTACAGTGTTATCTTTAATCCATGTCCTTAATGATGTCTTAATCTATATCACATGAAAATTCATAACAAAGTAACTTAACAGCCACAAATTATGTATTGTGTGGTATACAATGATCTGTATGACATGTCGTGGAATGTGTTGTCTTATAACACAATATAATTATATAGTTACAATTGCTACCATCATTGAAATGCTCATGATGTTCAGCACACAATATTAAAGGTAACTGAGCACACTCCAAAATATATGAAGCTTGCATATTGTGGTGGGGTGTTTAAACACTGGAACTTGGAAGAATTGGAACTAGATTAAGTCTGAATACTATTTTACAATACTGATAACTTTTTCACTCCACTCTTTTTAACATAAGTATATAATTATATAATATTGCATATTATCACAAATATTTATTAAGCAAAGGATGGGTGGAATATAAATGAATATTACCATAATCTCTTTGTCGGAATAACAACAAAATTGTGATGCGGTCGCTGAGTAAAACTAGCTGACCAAGACCCTTCACCCTGATCCTTGCATATTTCACTTTTATCCTTAATATATTCCATTCTTTAAAGTATCATTGTGACCTGAGCAGCAATCAGCACCCAGGTCACTGCCCCTGTTCCATGAATTCTTAACCATAAAGAAACAACTGTAAGACAAAACGTAGTTAAAAAGGCAGATTGAAATTATGGTGGTATAAATTATAAATAAACCTGCTTCTTATCCAGCCCCCACCTCCTCTATCCCCCCCCACACACACACACACACACACACACTACAGTGGGCGACATCTGTTGGCCGACCATAGCATTTCCCCCTGCTGTTTCGAAACCCTCGGACTCAAGGCTATTCGAAACCTCACTGTGGGTGGGTAGTGGACACGACTTTTGTGCACGATAGTACAATCTGGAAAGTCATATATCCTAAATCTGATGTTGGTATTCTGTGAAGGCTGTCATAAATTATCTTTGTTTAGATTATTTTATAAGACCGGCTGAAAAATACGGAAAAAAATTTGGGCTAAAATTTATCTATTAAGAATTTTTTCTCCCTTTAATTTCTATTGAAAATTAAAAAATATATATATCTGAATGTAAACATATACAGATCAAGGCTTGTGATAAAATGTGATCTTCTAAAATTAGCACAAGAGCCAATTGAATAAATAATCTGGACATAGGCTACTGGTCAAAGTTGCTTCCCTTAAAAGTTTCAGCACAAGCAGTTCAGATATAAAGACTTAACTAGAACAAGACCACATAAATCTACTATGGTTCCCTCTCTCCTCTATGATGATACTGACCTGAGACAAGACCTGATGGTAAGGTTAAGGAGGGAAACACACGAGTCGTGGTAGTATGTTGTGTTTGAAGATGAACCAAGGAAGTAGCTGATTGGTTGAAGAGTCTTTAAGATGGCACAAAGAACGTGTTTGGCTGAAAAATCTTTAAGATGACACAAAGAACGTTATTGGCCAAGGAGCCTGTAGGATAGGAAAGATGAATAATTACTTTAAATGTCTAGACAATAAGCAGACATGGAAAGAGAAGATTAGGGTATATAGTAAATATAAACAGAAAAGACAGAGAAACAGAAAAATGCTGCAAAACCTAATGTCACGTTACCTACATCTACTCAGCCATGTTCAGCCAAGTGAAGAATGACAGGCTTGACAGCTGGCCTTCTATGGAGCCAAATGAGTAAATCACCCACACTATAACAATCATTGTTACCTACAACTGCACCCAACACACAATACTTAATCCACTTTCAAAATTTAAGCAAGTTATAAGCAAAAATCGTTCTCGAAAATTTTATTTGCGGTTTTCTAACATAAACTAATGATGCTAACATAGGATGATTAGAATTTTAGGTCTAACTGAATAGTTAGACTAAGATGTACAGTCGAGGACAAAAGTTTGCTTCCTTGGTGAAACTGAGTCACGGCAATGAGTCTCCGAACTGACTGATCTTGACTGTTTCATCTCATTTGGGGTAGACGCTGCTTCATTTTGGACGGGAGCGAGCTTATGACCCCGACTGCACAGTGTACACTCCACACGAACCGTTAGTCGGGGGACGTGAACTCCAGATTAGTATTTTAGTAGTATTTAATCATGTTAAAATATAAAATATCAACGGTATTATATAATTTTACAACACTGAACGTTTACCTACTAAAGATGTACTTCGAACACCTACATACTGTATATCAATGAGTGTCTTTACCTGATATTTATGTTAACAACAAACAATAAGTAAAACTATCATCAACTGTTGTATATCTAGAGAACAAAAAATTCCAGGTAAACAAAATTATACACACACACACACACACACACAATTTTGTCAAAACTTTCTTTGGTCAGATAAGAGTGTTTTGCTGTTTACAGTATATTCTTATGCTTACTTAAAGGGTAGGAGGATACATACAGTATATATGGACAGGTCAACTTGGTTGGGTATGCATTGTTTTTTAAAGTGTGTCTGGGTGTATAATGATTCTATAAAGTGTATCTGAATATGAATGAGTGTAAAATGATATTTTAGTGTGAGTCTGGGTGTATTTAAGTGTATATGGTGTTGCAGAGTGTATATAGTGTTGTAGAGTGTATACGGTGTTGTAGAGTGCATATAGTGTTGTAGAGTGTATATGGTGTTGTAGAGTGTATATAGTGTTGTAGAGTGTATATGGTGTTGTAGATTGTATATGGTGTTACAGGGTGTATATGGTGTTGTACGGTACATCTGGGTGTACTTTGGTGTACATTGGTTTATATCAGTGTTGAAAAATGCATCTAAATGTCATGATCTGTACATTGGTATTACGGAGGGTTATTGAAGTAAATCGTATAATAGGTGGGGGGAGGGTTGATATGTGGGTAGAAATCACGGAAGGAAGAGAAAAACTAACTATGGGAGTGATTTACAGGCCCCCAAGTCTTGGCAAAGAAGCAGCTCAGCCCATATGGCAGGAAATGAGTAGGGCAGCAAAATATAACAACCTAAGCATTATGGGGGATTTCAACTTCAGAAATATTGACTGGGACAATATTGTAGGCGACTATGAATCTGAAAACTTCCTAGACGCAGTACAGGACAATTTTTTGAAACAACTAATTACAGAACCTACTAGAGGTGACAATATATTAGACCTAGTATTAACAAATAAAGAAATTATTATCAGAGATATCACAGTAGGGGAAGAACTAGGTAACAGTGATCACAGAGAAATCAGGTTCACCCTAAATTGGGAAACGAAAAACAATGACAATATGGTCAGAGTCCCAAACTTTCGGTTGGCGGATTATCAGGGGTTAAGAAGGTACCTAGGTGAGGTCACCTGGGAACAGTCACTTCAGTCCCCAGTAGGAAGGGGTGAGGTCATAGATGACACAACAATTGATCATGACTATAATATATTCACTAGTATACTACATAAAGCACAAGAACAAAATATACCATACAGAAAAATTTGGTCAATAAGAATGAGCCAAGGTGGATGACCAGAAAACTTAAACATGACATATGAATAAAGAAAGGAATATATAAGAAATTAAAGGGAGGGGAGGAGCAGCTCAGAAATTGGTATAATGAACTATCTAGGAATGTTAAGAAAAATGTAAGGAAAGCAAAGCGAGACTATGAAATCAAAATAGCAAGAGAATCCAAGGCGAATCCCAAGGGATTTTTCCAGGTATATAGGACAAAGGTCAAGGACAAAGTTGGGCCTTTAAAGTCAGGGAGGGGAGAAGTGATAAATGGCAGTGAAGAAATAAGCAAAGCATTGAACAGCTACTTCTTATCAGTTTTCACAGAAGAAATTTGAGATGAAATTCCAGAGGTGGAACTGATATTTAAGGGAAAGGAAGAAGAGAAATTAAAGAATATCACTATCAGAAAAGAGGATGTTCTTAAGAAGATAAATAAACTGAAGAAAACAAAATCCCCAGGGCCGGATGAAATTTTCCCTCGAGGATTCTTGAAAGAGTGTAGGGAACAGATTAGCGGACCCCTCGTAAACTTATTTACAAAATCATTAGACACTGGAGTTGTGCCAGACTTGTGGAAACAGGCAAATGTAGTACCCATATTCAAAAAGGGAGACAGGGCATCAGCGTCAAATTACAGGCCGATAAGTTTGACGTCAGTAGTGGGGAAATTTCTTGAATCAAATATAGCAGATAGCATCCGATCCCATCTAGAGAAAAGCAAATTAATCTACGACTCTCAACATGGGTTTACAAAGGGAAAATCTTGTCTAACAAATCTGCTAACGTTTTTTAGGAAAGTCTTCGAGGTAGTAGATAATGACGCGAAAATTATGATGTTATTTACTTAGACTTTAGCAAAGCATTTGACAGAGTACAGCATCAGAGGCTTCTGAGAAAAATTAAGGCTCATGGTATCGAGGGGAAAGTTTTAAATTGGATAAAATCATGGCTCACCGATAGAACGCAGAGGGTCAGCGTAGATGGTGTTAAATCTGAGTGGGGCCGTGTAACCAGTGGGGTTCCCCAGGGGTCAGTACTAGGCCCATTCTTGTTCATAATCTACATAAACGATCTAGATACTGGGATCAGCAGTGACATAAGCAAGTTTGCGGATGACACCAAAATAGGGCGGCAAATTAATTCAGGGCAGGATGCAAATGCATTACAGAAGGATCTAAATAAACTGCAGGGGTGGTCTGAAAAATGGCAAATGAAATTCAACACCAGCAAGTGCAGCATACTTAATATTGGAAGAACAAATACTTATACTGTATACAGCCTTAACAACATCAACCTAGAGAAGTCGACTTGTGAAAGAGACCTAGGGGTACTTGTAAGCCCGGACCTACGGCCTAGAAAACAGTGCGTTAATGTTCGAAATAAGGCAAACAGAGTATTGGGTTTTATATCTAGAAGTGCAAGTAACAAGAGTGCAGAGGTCTTATTGCCACTATATCTTACGCTAGTCAGGCCGCACCTCGATTATGCTGTTCAGTTCTGGTGCCCCTATTATAGAATGGATATAAATTCACTAGAGTCGGTGCAGCGAAGAATGACAAAAATGATTCCGGGACTTAGAAACCTTCCATATCAGGATAGGTTAAAAAAACTTAACTTGCATTCCCCAGAAAGACGAAGAGTGCGGGGAGATATGATAGAAGTATTTAAGTGGGTGAAAGGAATCAATAAAGGGGATACAGATAAAGTTCTTATAATATCCGAGCAGGATAGGACTCGGAGCAACGGATTCAAGTTGGATAAGTTTAGGTTTAGGAGGGAGATAGGAAGAAACTGGTTCATAAATAGGGTGGTGGACGAGTGGAACAAGCTTAGCAACTTTGTAGTAAGTGCGGGAACTCTGGAAAGTTTCAAAAGGAGGCTAGATAGATTCATGGATGATAGAGAGTGGTAGTAACTCTAGACAGGAGCTGCCATGCACAGGCCAACCGGCCTATTGCAGACTCCGTATTTTCTTATGTTCTTATGTTCTTATGTGTGTGTGATTAAGAGTAAAGTTGTTTGTGAGCTATACATACGTGCCTTGGACTGGAGTGGATGTTCGAATCTATTTGTGTATCAGGGATCGGACAATTAATTAACTTAAACGTTATCTTCTACAGGTTAAGTTGAGTTTCCGTAAGTTAAGTATGTAATATAAACCACAGTGAGTGGACAAAGAATGTAGTGCGCCAAACTGCCTGACTCACCTTTGACGATTCAGGTATTGTATTCAAACTATTCAATGGCTATTTTGAATACTTTTACAAATTATTATATTATTTAATCTTCACGAAAATTCATCTAAGCAAATTGGTCACAGAATGGTTAACTTATCTTAATCGAAAAAGTATTAACTAGTTAATGTTTAAAAATCAAGTTATTTAATTTAAAAAATAAAAATAAAATAACTTAATTAGTTAAATTTGAAAGCTAATCTCCCCATGCCTGTGTGCGCGTATGAACAACGCGAAGTGTGGGAGTGATGCTGTGTGTATAAGGTAATGAGTTAACGTAGGCTGTGTCTATGTTGTCAGGGAGTTTACACACCGGAATAATAACATTTGGCATCACTTCAACAATACACGTCTCTTCTAGCACATACAATCATATCCTCAACAATTAATTATTTATTTTTGTCCTTGTTTTTTTTTCTTAATAATTTCAACTCTTCACTAATTCACGGGTTACAATTCCTTACAAAATCCAACACAAGTTGTCACTAGCTGTTCCTCTATGGTAATAATATCTCACTGCAAGAGCTTTACTTAACGGTTTTCTTCTGCAAATTTAAGAGAACTGAGTACACGGCTCGTGTAACTAGACCAGCCGGAAACCTTGGTGTTTCCTTCTCGGGCGCTGATACTATACTGGCAGGGGGTGTGTCCCCAGGAGACTCGTTCCCACTCAGTGGTGGTGGTGGTGGTGTGAACCAGCAGGCTCACCTGCCTCCTGCTGCCATCTTCACCCAATCCAAACCTCGGCTTTTCCTCAAAATCTTCCCCAGGCATCAAAGGATCAGAGGTACAGGCGGCATGGGCTTACAACTGTAGCTCTTAACATCCAGTTCTTAATCAGTGGCGCCGCTTCCTTAAAAACAAATAAATAAATAAATAAATAAATAAATAAATAAATAAATAAATTAAACAAATAAATATTAAAAAATTACCATTAAGGACTCATTGGAAAATGTACAGCCCTTCATTATGTATGTTCGTATTTTTTCAGAAAATATCTATAGTAACAGCCTGGCCCGGTTTAAAGCGATAAAGTATTAATATTTCGCATGTTCCTAGTTGCTTATTCGTAATGAAACTTGGTGAAATTAGTTAAAATAGGTGTTTTAGGAAACTTCATCCATAAAATTTTTAGTTTAACAAATTTATTGGCAAAGCTTGTAGTACAGTTTGCCTATTCTGAGTAATTCAGTCAGGTCTTGACAATGAGGGTGGTATCACTTCTCACTGCCAAGCAGGACAGAGGTTCATACACAAAGAAATACATCATATTCATTAACAGCTATATATGTATAGAGGTCAGATTCATGTGGGTAATGTAACTGTTCACTGCCATGCAGGACAGAGGTTCGTACACAAAGAGATGCATCATATTCATTGACACTATATATAGGTCAGATTCATGTGGGTAATGCCACTGTTCACTGCCATGCAGGACAGAGGTTCGTCCACAAAGAAGGAAATACATCATATTCATTAGCAGTGTATATAGGTCAGTGGTTCACATACATTGGAGTCATATTCTAATTGAAGACTAATCAGTGTGGGCTAGCAAATTTGGGATAAACAGCAAGTATGTCCTCAAGCACCCCTGATTCAATGTAGTAATTACATAGTTCAAGATACAATAAGTCAGGTGGCCTGAAGTCTTTGACAGTGTCACATTAAATAATATAGCGTTCAAGTGTATACTTTAGAGGTTTATCACAAAGTTTACATGCTGAGTGTTCAGGTATGGGTACAGCGTTACTAACTTGCCAGATGTGTCTGTATTCTAGCCTGATTCTGGCCACGACTACATTACACTGTCTGGTTCTGTCCTTATGCTGGCCATACCGGTACCTCTTGTCACAAAATTTGTCATATTTACTAATGCTACAACTGCCAGGTCTCTCTGCATTTCTCACTTCTTCTAGATCAGAGTTCATGATTCTTACTTGAATGTTATTAATTACAGCATTGGACAGGCCAAGGTCACGGTCAACATTTTCTCTCTTACATGCCTCATTGGCCAATCTATCAGCACGGTCATGATACCTGATTCCAACAAGGGACGGAATCCACACAAATTCAATACGAAAGTTGTTCTCATTGGCAGTTATCACATTCCTTTTAATATCACATACAACTTTAGACATAGAGCCTGACGGGCTGTTCATTGATTTCAAAGCACTTTGAGAGTCACAGAATATCACCCCACCTCCATTTTCTTTGAGGTAGTCTGTGGCTAAGTAGATTCCAGTTAGTTCAGTTTGTGTTGTGCTGGCCCAGTTGTTCAGCCTTTGCTTGTTTGACACTATCATCTCTTTTTCTTTATATATTACAATTGTACAGCCTGTTCTACCTGTGTTTGTCTGCACAGAACCATCAGTAAAAGCATAACATTCCCTTGATTTTATACTCTCTATGTATCTGTTAATAGTTTCTAGTGTGACACATCTCACAACATCGGTGTTTAACATTTGCTTACTACCAACAGGAGTGTAATTAATAGGAACTGATATATCC
>NW_024749779.1:181263-222772 GCF_018991925.1 Homarus americanus
AGACAGTGCCTGGAGATGCGTTGAGGAAGAGTCACGAGCGTGTAAATGTCTAACTCAAATACTCATAACTATACGTCTGGCAGCAATGTAAACGACACTTACTTTACTTGAATTATTTGGCACATGATAATATCACTATATTAAAACATGAACACTGATATCCACAAAATCGACTGAGTTAAACTGACTTAACATGGCGGCGGGAAACAATCGTTCACATACCTGGAGATGCATTGAGGAAGAGTCACGAGCGTGTGAGTCTTCCTCGTGCATTCGCTTATATGTGAGCCTCGGGCAGTTCCGGCCTATGCATACATACCAGAAAGGCTAATCTCACCAATGACAGAAATTCTATTTAACTCGGTCGCTGTGCATTCAACTATGAAAATCAGTGTCACGGGTCAGGTGAATTTCTCATATCTATTTTTATAATCTAATCAGAGATTGAGTTTGTCAAGAAAAGGTGAAATGGACGTTAAACACACACTAACAACTCTACTTTCCGGAAAACCGCAAACCACAGCCGAGGAATTCTTCCTGGGGAGCCGTCAGGTCTTGGAGATTTTGAGGTTGACAGAGTCTTTTCAGGAGATTAATGACTGTCTTAAATAGACAACTGACACTAACTAAACTACAAACATCAGATTCTCTGATGTTTAGGCATCAAAGTAATCTAACGTCAGTAGCACTTGGAAACTCATAGCTATCCCCAAGGACGATATAAGGATATGCCACTCATACTGACAGACTTGACACTCACTTACTTGACAAGTTTTTCCAACAATAAAGACAGCTGAAGCTTTCAACATCACTCACAATGGATCTTGAATGTTCCAACTGTAATCAGACATATCTAAGCTGCCTCAACATTTAACACCCCAGTTGCAATTTCAAATTTTGTGTCGTTATACATAGCTACGTGTTTTGTGGGCTATTGAGAGTAATATGAATCGTCTGATTTTACGTAAACTAACATGCACGACCGTGATCATTACACACTGTCTATGTACAGTTGCTTCCACATGAACTACCACGGCCTACATGTGTGTGTGGGGGGGGGGGGGTACATTTTCAAGACGTGGCAGGGCAGCACTGTACAGTAGTCATGAGCGTGAAACCGTAGATTACCCTGTTTGCCGGTTCCTGTTGCTTCAATCCTATTCACTCGGTCGTGGTTAAACAACAATGCTGCATAACACGCATTACAAGGTTCGTTTATCTGTTTACCTCATTTATTGTTTGTATCTTATCATAAACAGGGAAATCTCGCTGTTTCACGCCCATTTGTTCAGCCCTGATTACAACTCTGCGATGCCACTTTTAATACTCTAACCCTCATACATTCCCAGGCTGTGGTACGTTCATGTGGAGGTAAGTGTAATTTCAACCCATGTGAACTTATAGGATCAATCTATTTACCTCGACCAGTATCATTATCAACAACACCGTCAAATGATTGATAGTGTACACCACGCCAAACAATGATTGCCTTCCTTCTCTGTTCAATCTAATCTTTGAATGATAGAACAATTTTTGTATAAATTTCTAATATTTTTATGTATGATATTGGCTTTTAACTTGCTGAACATATTCTGAGAAGAAATCAATTGTAGATCACATTCGAGCAGTGACTTTTCGAGAAGTTCTTGACGCTGATTCTGCGTTTGTTTCATGCAACACACACTCCAAAAAATATCGTAGCAGAGGGGTCCAATGAATTTCAAAATGAACACTGCAAGAGTATGCTTCGCGAGGTTCTGGCCAAGGAGCTTCAGCTCCGATGCGTGAAGACATTAAGCCATTAAACAATTTTAGCGTTTCGTCCCTGGCAAAAGGTCTAGCAGGAGAAAGAGAAAACTTGAAAAATCGCACTCAACATCGATGACAGGTAGTGGTTCACAGATTGTCTCAGTGAATTGGACAAGTGAAGTCCCAGACGAAGAGCATTATCTGAAGTTACTCAAAACTCCCTTTTCTGGAGGAATATGTAATTATTTTCTTTTACAATCCTAATTTCTTGGGTGAGAAAGAAAACTTATGAAATTGAATTCTAATAATAATGGATTTGTTTTTCGTATCTGCGTTCTTCTAACCACGTGAAATATTAGGTAGTTTTGTCTATTTTCTATGCTTCATGAACTTCCATCCGAGTACACCCCCAAAGTTGTTAATATGACCATATAAACATAAGAGCTAGCTTGTATTTCTGCACCTTCCTGACCTGACTAATGTAAGTTTTTCCGCGTAGGACTATTTCCTTTTTCTTTACCGCAGCCTGTGACCGGTTTTTGGTCACCCTTATAATAAATTCTGATGTCAAGCAATCCATCATTCAGTTGTTTTTCGGGTGTTTTAGCTAATGGTGTAAATTATGATCTGCTTTTTAGAAAGCACTTATATTTTGAGCAGCTTTTTCTTAAACTCAGGTACAATTTAAGAGAAAATGTTTTACTTTAACCTGACTACAAATTTACCAAAATCTTTTCAGTAGTTTTCTAAGACATGGGAAATTTCCATGGATCGAACAATCACTCACAAGGTGTAGAATTAAGAGAGTTCAGAACAAGCAATCATGCAATCTTAGCTCTAAGGTAATTAGCATTTATGAGTAAAAGATAAGAGCATGATTTCTTTGTGGTTTGTTCTTTGGTTATTTTTTTCGCAAATAAGAAAGAAATGTGTGAACGAGAGTAAATTTGTGATAATGTGGATAACAATGTTTTATACCTCTGATTTTTGATGCGGGGTGAAACAAGGCAAGTGAGTTTCATACTGTTTGGCATCTTTTTATTTCATTAACTAAATCATTTTAAACTTGTGTTAGCGTAAAGGACATCTGTTGAGGCAGAGATGCACCAATAAAATGTCCACACAAATCAAGAACGGTATCAAGGAAGGAGTATGGGACTATTAGTAGTAAAGTTCTTAACATGAAGGGCTGTATTAGCCCTTGTCTAATATTTATATAAATGTGAGCTACACTACATTAAGTTTATATAACTACATCACTCATGGTAACTTTCCTATGAGATGTGAGTAGTCATCAACAGTGTATTCCCACTGCCCTCACACCTTGACTGCAGAATAATCTATTAAGTAGCTGGCTATCGCCAGTTCAGCTCCCGTCTCTGAGCCACTGAGATGTGTGCTTTAAGAAGCTAGTTATACCCAAGCTTCGTTCCTGATTAACGCTCACAGCTCATAACGTTAATTAAGGTGATATCCCCGTTATTGTGCAATGGTTTATTTTTTTTAATAAATGGAGAAAAGACCATTTGGGTTTGAAAGCTTAACACATAAACATTCATGAATGTTGCTTCCAGTTCACCTCTAATTAATGATTTCAATAGGTAACCGGAAACCACAGCATAAGGTGGCATCGGTCTTACGAATCTCTGAACAAAAACCAGAGTTTTATGCAAAAACTAACAATTTTTGGTTTAAGTTTGACATTCTCCATTTTTGCACATAATATACCAACTTTCTGAGAGGCGTTACATTTTAGTTAAACACTTGTGATGTCCTAGTTCAACGTACAAGTTTCTATCGTTGTTTTTGTAAGTGATTTAACACATTTGATCACTTCAAACATGGCAACACTGTACATACAATCATTACCACAACCTGAACGTCTCTGCAACACTTCATTCAAGATGCTCCCACGGCTGTATTCAGCTACTAAGCATAACAACATCAACAAGCCTTCTCTCCCTGCGAGCAGAAGCACCCCAGCACCAATAAGCACCCCAGCATCAACCAGCACCCCAGCCTCAGGCCCCCCAAGGAGAGCCTACCCTAGTCTTCAGCCCACGTGTTGTTTTGATTGGTCAACGTCTGGCTCTCTCGACTTATGGTCAACACTCGGTTGCTGCTTCCAGTGACCCACTGTGTGACCCATCGTGTGACCCACCATGTGACCCGTCGTTTGACCCACTGTGTGACCCTTCCGTGTAACCAAGTGCACCCAGGTTACAACGGACAGCTGTCTTCGACATCTCTTGGCTCATCATAGTACCCAGCCCCTGGCAACTACTACGTCATTGACGCCATACAAAAAACGTCATGCCAATGTCATAGCAGGATGCCATCTTGGATTTCTCTTCTATACATAGGGAGTGCCCGTGATATACTTCTCACCAGCTGACACGCTATCCTCCGCAGAACTCTTCGGACTTTTAATGACAAGAACTTCAACCAAAGTCTCCATACTTCAATCAAGTCTTCGTACTAGGTATTCACAGTCATGCAGTAGATTTATACACACATTAAACATATTCTACAGCATACCATCACCCGTCAGACGGCGTGATGGGACAGTTTTTAATTTATAAATGCGTAAGTGCCTTACTTTATATATTACTGACGTATTATAAGTTGAGTATTTTCCTTTACTCATTTACTCATAATTTAATTCATTTACTGTAAATGGATGGGCAAGATTATTATTTAGTATAATCTTGTATGATTGAATTATCATTTATGGATCTTTTATTCATTTATCTGGTTCAGACATTACGCATTCAGCGGAAAAATTGCAATAGTACCTCTGAACAAACAGAAAACACAATACTAACTGGCGCAGTTCTCCCTATCGGAGCTAGCATTGTTACTGGTATTAGGGAAGATATGCATGGAACATAAATTTATGTACTGTACAGCAAAGCACTTCCTTTGAGGATAGTGAACAATTACTCGATCAATAATTTGGAGATTTACACCGTACCCAACTTAGGTCAGGTCGTACATACGATACCACACCTCAGTACGGATCTGTTCATTCTCCCTACCCACTAAACCCCAGTGTGTCAGGATAGTATACTTTTCCTCCTACATCCTATATTACTCCAGTGGTTAAAGCATGTTTACTCACACTTTGGGTTCAAGCTTCAGGGCATTTTTACTGGTCAGTGTTCGAATCATATGAGTGACATAGAAACTTATTAAGATGTGTCACTTTAATAAGGAGCTAGTTGGTGGTAACTGCGATAAGGGTGCTCTTTTGCTATAATGATACACTGAAGACCTGAGCTCATTCATTGATTTGCATTTAGAATCCTTCCTAATCATTTCGACCAGTTTTACCTGGCGATATAATTCTTCTCGTTACAGGCTTAACCAAATTCAGATAGATACTGATCAGGCTTAGCTGTAAGTGCTTCATGTTTTGTTCCACATTTGCTTCTGTAATCACATCCTGTTAAAGCTTGGATAGCAGGAATTAATTCACACATTTCGTTGCCCAGCTTTGCTATTAATATATGTACAGGAATGTGGCGCATAGATTTTACCTGTTCCAACTCTGCTCCATAGTTCACACAAGCCGGAAGTTGCAAATTGGGGAAGTGGTGCAGCATAATGACAAACACATCAACATCAAGGGATAAGATGAGCAATTTTGATGCCCTAGCGTTAACTACATGTATTGCATGAATTAGAATTAAAATATCTGCTTTCTTGATGATCATCCAGTTCAGGAACAGCGTGAGCTACTCTATTGGAAAAAGGACACTTGGGAGTACATCTTCAACTGGGATAAAACCGACCACAATCTCCTTAGCAAACTGCCTTTGCTGTACAGTTCGTGTCATCTCTTTGAAGTGCATGAGATTGTATCAACTAGATAACATTTGAGCGATAAATCACCAAATGTGTGAATGTTTCTGAATTTCACTTAATGTACACAGGCCATTGTATCAACAATGCATGTAGCTACATGGTTTCCTGTATCTACAGTAAATTTGTAGTCATACATGCTCAATGATGATTTTTCCAATTCAGGAACTATTGCACTCTCACAGTATTTACTTTACATATGAGGAATGTGCATAAATAAACGAACATACTACAAAAACTCAATTTACTGTACTGTTTGTCAACCTGGTACAATTAAATCATATTTTCTAAGAGATGAAAAAGGTGCACATAATGTATTATAGATAACGGTGCGGGCAATTAATAAACAAAGCAAAATCAAAATCTTTAATAGATGGATCTAAATTTTCATAAGATTAATATGAAAATTACGAATACAGAAGTGTATCTGACCTAAATAACTCTTAAGTGTTCTGACGTTTTGGAATATTACAAACACAAATACTTTAAGAGGATTGTAATATAGTGCTCTGGTAAAATTAAATGTGTGGTATATGGCATCATCTTTGTTTGGGTGGTTCTCCTTGAGACGGTTGACGACACATCCAGGTCGAGTATAGTTTAAACTTACAAAGTCTGGTTTAATCTCATAAGAATAAACAAATTCACACTGTAACGTTGCTGAAGCGCCACTCAAGTGATAAAATGATTAGCCTAAGTCTGCGTGCTAGCACACACTGTGTTTGCATAGACGTAAATCAATGGTTACCAGCACGAATGTTTAAATCTTACGGACTCGATATTTTGTTACTAGCAGCTAGAGTATTACAGACATAATGTTGATGGTGAATGTTTGCCGACTCATATAAAGGAAGGAATATACTGTAGATGACTGTATCAGAAATCATGAGCTCTGTATTGTAAGAAAAAGAAATGAAGTACCGGTATGTACTTACTAGTGTAATCGTAAAAATAATCGTGATTACGATTACATTTTGAATACAATCGATTATGATTACATTTTGAATGCAATCCATTATGATTACATTTTGAATGCAATCGATTATGATTACGATTGCTTTACCAAAATAAGAATGTAATCGATTATGATTACTTCAAAAACTGTAATCGATTGTAATCGATTACAATTACCCCATGTCTGTGATCAGGCACAACTTCCTGTGTCAGTATATTTCGTAGCAGACTGTCAGTGGGAGATGGATCAAAGGGGTTCTAATGGTCTTTGATATATTATAACATTGACTGCACTCGTTTGTCTCCTGCCTTTGTTTCACTATTAGTGAGCTCACGATTCGCAATTTGTTCATTTGCTTGTGTTTATACTACTAAGTAACCTGTGTAAGTCAGTGACTGCCATCATTTCGTGATAGATCAATACTCCCATTTTGTGACAAATTTTTCTTCCGAGTGCTGCCAATGATTCCTGCTATGCTCTTCTGTGATCTAGTAATAGTCTTTTCGAGACATATCCATTTTCACTGCCTTGAAGTCACCAGGAGTTCGTTTCACATGGTTACCCTAAATAGAGTTTGATGTAACTCAGGAGCTGTTGTTGGAAGCTGACGTATATCTTCTTGATACACCGAGGCCCATCTAAGAAGTTTGTTGCATAAATAGCTGTAAAGAGGGGTATAAAAGCTTGTAGTGCTGCCAGATGCAGCTTCCAGTTTCCCTCCCTGTCACTACGAATCAAATATTGTAGCAGTTAGCTCGTCTTGATGAAAGTATGCCAGAATCTGAATGATTCATTCTATTTATACCCCATCTCTGCAAACTGATTGAAATCGTGTCTGAGTTTTTGTGATTCCTTCGTGAAGCTCTCAATTGCAACAATACTGCTCTCAGCATCTTTTGTAGTCACCGCCTGTTTCAAATATCTCAGTAATTCCACTCCAAGCAATAAACCCACCATACAGATTATTAATCTGGTTATAGAGCCACTCACATTAAAATGCATGTGCACCACAAGCAAATGTCTCTAACTCATGACCCCGGAAAAACGCTAATACAATTTTATAATAATACATAATACATGTTATACATAATACCATTCGTGAATTTTCTCATAAACTAATAAAAATAATGAGATAATTCAAAGATCATAATTATTCTATTTCAATTACCTATGCACTAATACAAGGTAGAAGACTCCTACTTGATGCTCTACTTCTTGCTTTAGGGCCTAAACAACTTAAGAGACTCCTGCGTCAAATTTGGTGACTTTTCATTGCCGTAACTGAGATTGGGCATTGATTAACTTCCTAACCATCATTGGGATTCTTATGAAATGCTAGTCACTTATTTTCCGACTTATTGGCAACATTCAAACCAATTTTGGAAGCTATTGGATGAAATACAAGGAAGTTAAAGGTGTGCAAGTGAACTGTATGGACCTAGTCGATACGTACACTTTTTTCACGGTATGACAATGTTGGTGTGCTATATCTAGAGATCTGACAGGCTTTTGTACGTCCATCTACATTTTTCCGACATTTTTCACAAACCACAGAGAAATTCAGGGTACCTTTTTTTGCACAGCTGCTGTATTATAACACCGGTTTCCTATCATGTTGGATCATTTCACACATGGAGTCATGTTACTGTCTCATGAACGCAAGTGTTACTGCACTCAAGTGTAAAACTAGTTTTACATTCGCATCTCATTACTTTTACAACATTGTACAATATTAGTGTCAGACCAATGTATGAGATGATGGTGTATGCTTTAGCACAACTTCCATAGCTTGTAATGATCACAGAACTATTTACTGCCAAGGCATGTCTTGTATACTTAGTAAAGCCTGGTGATATTGTTGACCTAAGTCTTAGCGTCATGTCAGTTAGGCCTACATACTGTGCATCGTGCAATGGTTAAGCATATGTACGGCATCGTACGGTAAGGCTTGCCATTAAGTTTATCGATGAATATAATTATAAGAGCTCTAGTGCCTAAGATGAATAGTAGTGGGAGTTCAGCTTCAGCAAGTCTTGTTCTGCCAGGGGCAGCCCCTGCCTGAACTCCTGGTGTGTTCACAGTCAGCAATACAGGAGTTGAGGTGAGAGCACTCGGGAATAATGAGTTTGCTTCCTTTTTTTGTTAGTAAAGTACCTCATGATATAAATAAAGCACATATCAATACGGGCTGAAATATAATCACATACAAATTTTGATAAACTCATCTACTCACCTCTCTGTTTCCCATATACTGATTATTTTAATGGTAATTATTTGGGAACACTTATTGAGTGTGTGGTGGCAACAGAAGTTAAAATAGCTATTTCCTCCATTATCCCGTTCAGGGTCTCATCTACGTATGAATAACTGGTAGTTCGTGTTGCCACAACTACAGGTACAGTTGCTCTGCTGGAATAGTAACACTGAAAAAATTAAAACAGGTGCCCAGACATACAGAGGGATTTATTAGTTATTAATATATGTAACATCAGACTTATAAAATACTCGTCTTTTCACTGACAACACTTAACAACTGCTCAGGCATGCAGAGAAGTTTAATGAATTATTGGTTGAATAGCTATGCTGGTAAATACCATTAATGCATGTTTCTTACTGTGAAACAAAAATGCTTTTCAGGTAAAATTTATTATAAATTTTGATTGTTCAATAGCTGAAGTAAAATGAAAACCATTTTCCCTTCCTGTTGTTAAGCCCACTAAATCTGTAATCGTCCAAAATATAATTAAGTTTAAAAATCTGCAAATACGTTAACAATCAACTGGCAAAGAACATTAAATCAGACTCTATATAAGTCACATAAATTTCAGACACTGGTTTATCTTATCTCACTGCTGCCACTGCTGTTGGTGTTTCAGCCGAGCTTCCAGGTGCTGTTGTTAATTATGTTTTACACGTGGTTCAGGAGCCCTAACAAGAGGAGTTAACCACCTGGTGATGGTGGAAAGTAGCTGCAGTATTTTTACATTTGCCGATACCAAAATAATTATCACTATAGTAAACAATCTTTTTTGTGCACAAAAGGTGAAAATAGATGTTTTCAATCATATAAAAATAAACAAAGAGGTATTTTAATTACAGATATGGAAGACAACCGAATCATTCCCCAGTACTTTCACAGTAACCAGGAAACAGAGGAGTAATTGACTGTGAACCAGCAGAGGTTCAGACAGTGGCTGCCATAGCAGAAACAACTGACAGCTGGACACCTACGACTTCTCATTTAGCCTCAGTGTTCTTAATATATACACTATCTCTAGACTCATTGGAAAGGCTCGTGCACATGCTTAACCATCGCATAATGTACAGTATGCAGTTGACCTTAAAACATGACTGAATCAACATCACCAGATAATATATGCCTTGGCAGTTATCATTAAAAGTTATTGAGGAAATTCCACAGAATAAGTAAGGTCTCCACAATTTAATAGGGTAACCATATTTCTCTATTAGTTTATCATCAACGTTATAATTGCGCCTTATAAGCATTACATCGGCCTTTCCGTTAGTGTACTGTTAAAGGGTTATAAACATTATGCTAGTGCTACAACTTTGTTATATTAGTTTCATATCCATGTTAAATTGGGATTACTTTGTTTTTAAAATTAAACATCACATCAGTGGTGTGACAGTGTCGTGTCTGTCACAGCAACGTGTCATCCGTCACAATTGATCCAGGTGAGGAAGTAATGTATGTTAGAGTGCATCATGACTGTTATATCAATATCCTTCACAGCGTCACACTCAACATCAAGCATTATGAAGTTCTTTATACCATCACTGTGTGACCTGAGAGCGCTGTGTCATAGGAAAACATCATGTCCGAAATATCACATCATCATGCCTAGCAAATCATATTCATCAAATCACAACGTCATATCTGTCACTTTATAGAACCAAATATGTCATATTAGAATTATATCCGACACATCACAGCATTACGTCCCTCACAGCACATCACAGTCAGGTCATCACATCTTAGCGTAATCTACATCACATGGTATCATAACATCTGTCTCATTATCGTGTTATATCCGTCACGTCAGTCACTGCACCACGTCTGACAGATTACAGTTTCGCTCACAAAATCCCATTATCAACTCCGTCACATTACAGCGTCACGTCACATTACGGCGTTATGTTTATTACATCAGTTATGTTTGTCACTGCATAATATAAAGTCCGTCACGTAAGTCAAAACATCATTACATCCATCACATCGCAGCGTCACATCCGTTACATCACAGCGTCACATCCGTCACCTCGGAGGAGTCATTTTTCTCCACGTCGTCCTGGGCACGTGTGACGTGGTAGCGACGAGCAACACGTCTCAAGGCTCGTCGTTCAGTCATACAGTCCCGCCGGAAGTGGTGAGAGTGAAACAGCACCACCATCACCACCACCAGCACCCCGAGAGCCGCACACACCTGTGATGATACACCTGTAAGGACACACCACTATCACCAGCACTCCCCCCCCCCCCTTGGATCTTTGCACAACCACAACTGTAGCACACACCACTAGCACCATCAAACCTAAAACTGAGCAGGTAGTGAAAATAGCCACATGAAAGCCACTTCACGGGGTCCAGGAACAGGTCTCTTGTCGGGAGGTCTAGTCTCAAAACCTGGAAACTTCAGAATTTAAACGTTTAGACGTATGACTGGGAGAACAAATAAAATTTAGCCGCTTGAACCATGTAATGATTTACGGAAGGGCTATTTGAGTTTAGTTAGTTCATTTTGTGTAAGGTCGTGATAAAACTCCCAGTTATTCTTTTTACGCTATTTACATCTTAGAAAACTCGTATCTTCACCATTGTCAGAAACATACAGGGTAAGCCTTCACACATGGTTTGCACTGATAAATAATGACTAATTTGTCAACGAAAACTCGATAGGCCGCTGATTGGCAGTAAACTCCCAGGCCTGGGATACACATATGAGGAAAACTTTAATCTGTGAGGACACAACAAACACTTGTCAATGCATATTTTAGGAATAATTAACTGAGACTTATTAACCTGGAGGTCTTGACACTCACCTACACGACCTGAGGCATACATACTTGGAGGAGGGGTGACATGGATGCATTGTGGTGGGGGTCGGTGTGAGGGACGAGGGCGGGTTCAGAGGTCTCCTGGACGTGAGGGGCCAACTCCGCCACCACAACATCCCCTCGAGCGCGCGATTCCTGCCTGGAGACGGAAGAAAACACCGAATTACCAGCTTTGACCTCACTCACCGTAACCTAAGATAACCTAACCTAATTTATCTAGCCCTTCTTAACCTAATCTAATTTGAATCAATCCAACTTAACCAAACCTAACATAATATAAACTAACCCATTCTAACCTAATTCAAACTAAAATAGATTAACCAAAAATAATCTAAACTGATTCACACAAACCTAACCTAGACTAGCCAGAACCCACTTAACCTAACCTAGCCTAAACTTAATCTTAACTTAAACTATCCTAAGCTACTTTAATTTATTTTAACCTAACCTGAACTAGGCAGACTTAACTTAAAACAAACCCAACTAAATCTACCCTGACCTAAGATTAAATTAACCTAACTTTAACTAACCTAACCTAAACTCTCCTAAATTACTCAAAACAAACTTACCCCAACGTAAAATAATCCAACTAAACCTAACTTAAACTAACCCTGCTAAATCTAACTAGGTAAAACTAACCTAACCTGAATAAACTTAACATATCTAATCAAGACTATCCAAACCTAAACGAATTTAGGTATCCTGACCAAACCAAAACAAACTAATCCTAATTTAACCTAATTTAACTTGTCCTAACCTTCCTTGCCCTAACTTACCAAGATAAGGTAGTCTAACCTAATAATAACGTAACCTAGACTATTCTAATTCAATCTGCAGTTAATCTACCTAGACGTAAGATAAACAAACTGAATATAAGCTTACCCACCCAACTATAACTTTTGACTAACGTGAGGTGATCTAACCCCAACTACCCTAACGTAATCTAAACTAAGTAACATTAACCTAAACTGACCAAACTAGCCAAGTTAAACCTAGCCTAACCCAATTTAAACAAACACAAACCTTACCTGACATAAATTAAATCAAACTAACCCTGACCTGAACAGGCCAAGGTTTCTCTAAACAAGTTACACTAACCTGACCTAAACTTACCAAATCTAACTTAATCTAAGCTGTAACAGCCTCTGTCAAATATATGGGCAGAAAATATTTTATAAATGTTTGCTATTTACACCTAGCATTATATTTATTACATCACCCGGGCTCATTAACATTTGAGCAGTATTAATTACTTTCATATCACGCCACACTCAAGTAACTTTCAATTGGCCTCTCGGCTTCATAATCTAGCTGACATAACATTTGTTATCAGCTGCTGTCAGTCGATAGTTAGACATGACAACACACTTACACGTGTCACCAAGGAGTCTCTGATACTCCAAGCTGTCCTCCTCCCTCTCTATGATAAAACAGACAAATTGCTAAGTGCTCATTAGCTTGCTATAAACTAATACATTATGTGACCTATATTTTTATAATAATATATAGAAGAAAGCTGCAAAGTGTCTTTAACTGTGAAATCCGGGCAATCTGAACCAAGAACACATTTTTTAGTAACATTTCTAGTGGTATTTAGCTTAGTGACCAACCAAGCATTTAAGTCTTCAAGTGTTCTCGTGTTAAAGAAAGCTCACCAGAATTTTCCCAATTACAAAGAGCACAGTGTATTGTATTGTACATTATCTAGAAAGAGATTGACAATTATAACAAGTGACAAAGACCACATCATACAACAAGCATCAAGCTATAACAACCCTGTACTGTACTCTAGCAGCCATATTGAGCACGCCCAAGTGTCCTGACAGCCCAGCTTTCCCAGGTGCCGACAAAAGAAAACTCCCACCTTAGAGACAAGAGTATTGTAATAACGAAGCATAAACATCCCTCACTTACTGAACCAACCCTCCGTGTGACCAAACCATGTGACCCAGCATAGTATCACCCAGATAGTGTCCACTTAGATGACCTAAGCATCTTCAAGACAAAAGAACTTCTCGTGATCTCTTATAAACTGTGTGTGTGTGTGTGTGTGTGTGTGTGTGTGTGTGTGTGTGTGTTCACCATCAAGACTCCTGCTGTGCCTCCTCGTGGCAACACAAGGTAACTGGGTGCCTCGTGGGCAGAGGCTAGACCAGCAGGGGATCAAGGAGTAGCAGTGGGCCCCAGAGGGATGGCGCATAGGCTCACTGGCATGAGAACATATTCTGGTGCCTACCAACCATTGCCAAGTTGATTTACGGATTAACAGTATAAGGCTACGAGAGTAAACCTCGAACAAAAACTCTGTGGTGGAGCTCAGCATCAGGCAGACATGCTTCCAGAGCTCCAATAACACCTCAACGGCGGTATAGGCGAGAGAGGTGAACGCCATGGGAACCCAACGACTACACCGGTGGACGAAGGCAATACATGATGGTCAGGCTACTAAGGCGAAACCCAACAAACTGGGCTATCAGCAGACCATTGCAACTCTCCAGTCATTGCAACACTTGCGCCACTGGATGAGGAAAAGGGAGAGTCCAAGATGTGTGGTTGCATCCTTCACTCCTGCCTCACCACATAAACCAATTCATGTGCAGCCATCATCCAGCTCATCATACCGCTCATCATCATCAAAACCCCTATGCCCCCAAAAGACCTATTGCAATGGATGAGTGGCGACAGAGACAGTGTTACGAGTTGGGGATTTATAATATAGTTAAACGTCTACCCAGATCCCAACAGGTAACAACAACAAAAAACAAAGACAATCGGACTATAAAAGGGTAGACAAAGGATGCGAGTTTTCGTTGTGTATAATAAAGTACCATAAATCCCTTAACAAAATATTCAGCTTATAAATTACCCTTAACCAAACTTAACCTAAACATTAACAGTATATACATATTAATAAAACATAAAACAATCGTGAAGCAAGGTGGAGGTGGGAGAGGCAATACAAGATTACAAATACTTAAGTGAGGAGCTGAGATGGCTGACGAGTAAGGCTGAGTATTGTAGAAGACGATAGGTAGTCACTGTGCCGTAGGTTTAGAGGATAGATGATCCTGTGGTCACTTCCCAGAGTGTAGTGCTCTCTCCTCGAATCGAGCTCACAAAGAAGACTTGGAGGAAGTGACGCAACAACCAGGATATGGAGAAGGGAAACCCCGGAGTGGTAACTAAGACGAGTCATACTCGTGTCTCGTCCCTAGATGGCGTTGCTCGTGGTGCTGGGTAGGTAGATCAGGACAATTGGTGGAGGGGTTCGTAACACACCCCCCCTCCAAAGACCTCCGTAGCGCGGGCGCGAAGGAGGTGATCACCTGGTGCGTCTGGAGAGTAGCTGCTGCATTTCCACTGGAGCTCGGGATAAGGAGTCTGCAATCAGGTTGTCCACCCCCTTTATGTGCCGGACTTGTAGATTATAGGGCTGGGTGAGGAGAGCCCAGCGGAGGATTCGCTGGTTGGAGGTCTTGTTGGTTTGGATGAACGTGAGTGGGTTATGGTCGGTGAAGACTAGGGTTGTTTGTGGGCAAGACTGGAGGTAACATTCAAACTTCTTTATTGCCAACACCAGAGCCAGGGCCTCCTTCTCTATGGTCGAGTAGTTGGTCTGATGTTTTTTCAACTTGGCGGAGTAGTATGCCACAGGGTGAAGGACATCAGTGGTTGGGTCGGGTTGTAGGAGCACAGCCCCCACTCCGACACCGCTAGCGTCGATTTGCAGATGGAAGGGCAAGGTGTAGTCAGGGGGGTGGACTACAGGCTTGGAGGCAAGGAAGGCTTTGAGGCGGTGGAAAGACTGGTCGCACCTCTGGTTCCAGATGTAAGGGACCGCAGAACTGGTAAGGTCTGTGAGGGGTCCGGCCACGCTGGAGAAGTTACTGCAGAACCGACGGTAGTAGCCGCACATCCCCAGGAAGTGCATGAGTTCCTTCCTCGTCCTTGGAGTGGGGAAGGACAAGATGGCTTTAACGTTTGCGTCCTTGGGTCTCACCATACCATGCCCAACGATATGTCCCAGGTAAGTCACTGAGGCCCGGCCAAAAGCAGATTTAGCCAGGTTTATGGTGAATCCAGTCTCTTGCAGTCGTGCGAACAGTATCTCCAAACGCACCAGATGTTCGTCCCAGCCGTCCGACACCACCACCAGGTCATCCAGGTAGGCGAACGTCCCACCTAGGTCCTGAATTAGGTAGTTGATGGCCCTCTGGAATGTGGCCGGAGCATTAGAAAAGCCAAACGCCATAACCAAATATTGAAAAAGACCAAATGGAGTTATAAATGCCGAGATTATTTTTGCCCTATCCGTGAGTCCCACTTGATAATATCCTTTCAACAGGTCCACGGTACTGATAAATTTTGCACAGCCTATGCTGTCTATTATATCTTCAATCAAAGGTAAAGGGTAGGAGTCTGAGACAGTGACCTGGTTCACTTTACGATAATCGGTACAGAAACGAAAAGTGCTATCGGGTTTTGGAATGAGAAGGCAAGGTGAAGCCCAGGGGGAGGTACTAGGCTCAGCTAAGTTATGTTTTAACAAAAAGTCTACCTCCTTTTTCATAATCTCTCTTTTTTGTGGATTTAGTCGATATGCTGATTGCCTAATGGGTTGTACATCATCTGAGATTAGCTTAATATCATGTTTAAGTATATTGCAAAACCCTGGGAGGTCTGACGTGACTTTAGGAAATGTTGATAATAACTTAGTGAGATCTTTTGCTTGAGATGGATTCAGAACAGAAAAATACTCATCCAAGTTGTTGAGTATGTGACTGTTAGCAGGGTTTTCTTTAGGTAGAGGGAAGTCTAAATTCTCCAATAGATCCATGTCATCTGTCTCCGGCTCCGGCCCTGACAAAACCGTATGCAATACAGGTAGGCTTATAGCCTCTGGGATGTCTTCCTCTGACTGCCTGGAATGGTAAAGTTTCATGAGATTAATGTGAACAAGTTGTGAATCTTTTCTGCGATCAGGAGTATGGACTATATAGTTGAGGGGAGATAGTTTATTAGCATTGACTTGAAAGTTTTGATGGAACCGTTCCAAGCAACCTTGGGACGGTGGGTGGTAAGCCGAAGATGTACAATGGTCCACACTGAGGTCTTTCATCACCTGTTTGAACAAAGATGGATCAGATTGTTGGGCTGTAATGAGCTCATCCTTACTAATGGTCTTATTGTACAGATCTTCTGTGGGTAGTAAGATATTGGAGGTGGTTTCAGATGAAGAGGGCCCATTTCGCACACTCTGTGACCGGGTGACAGCACAAGATGGGAAAAGATGAGGAATAGTTTCTTTAAGGTCAGTGGTGGAGTTGACAGGTAAGGGAGAGTCGACTGTCTTTATGTTGGGAACCACTAGATCTCCTACCAAGTCATTACCCAATAATAAATGAATGCCGCACACAGGCATTGGGTCTTTCCTAATGGCTATTTGCACTTCCCCAGTAATCAAGGGACATTGGAGGTGCACTTTAGCTAAAGGATAGGAAGAATGGGATGAGAGATCTGAAATTAGAACACTCTCATTAGTAAATGCGGTAGATATATCAGGAATGACGTTAAACAGGAGGATAGATTGTGCTGCGCCCGTATCACGTAGTATACGAATAGGGAAAGAACGAGACCCCTCTATGATTGAAATTTTTCCCTCATAGGTGAATGAAGAGAAGAGATCCTGATGGGGCCTTTCCACATTGGTGGTTGCTATTGGTTTGGATTTGGGATCCAGGGAACTACTTTTAGCAGTTCGACACTTTGGGTGTTTACAAGACTGGATCGTATGGCCTGGTTTTTACAGTAAGAACAATAAAACTTGGTTGCATCAGGGGGGGTAGGTGTGGGACCTTTCGACCTACCACTCACGTCCCCAAGGTTATCATCAGAGGAGGACCTAACATGCCGGAAAGTACCACGTTCCCTACGGCACAGTGACTCCACCAGCAAGGCGTACTCATCAGCCAGCTCAGCCGCACGTCCTAAATTAACCTCTCCACGCTCCTCCACATGCTTCAAGATGTGAAATGGTATCTTGCTCTTCCACTCCTCCAGGACTACCAAGTTTAACAAATCCTGAGGTGGCCATTAAGAAAACCTAGATAAATTAATTAATGGTCAAAAGATAAGATAAGTGGATTACCCTAGAAAATATCACGGCAGTGGATAACCAGAAAGTCCCGGAAACTACCCAAGTTATACCTAGGGAAATTACACTTATGAATATTGTTCTTCTGAGAATATCCTTAGATAAGGATAAGAGACTTGAAAGGGGAAGGGCGTATTACGGCATTAATATAAAGATCCGGATTAACAACCCTGAGATACTTGAAAGAGGAAGGGCGTATTACGGCATTAATATAAAGATCCGGATTAACAACCCTGAGATACTTGAAAGAGGAAGGGCGTATTACGGCATTAATATAAAGATCCGGATTAACAACCCTGAGATACTTGAAAGAGGAAGGGCGTATTACGGCATTTATATAAAGATCCGGATTAACAACCCTTGAGTTTGGTATGATTGACCCTGAATGAGATAATGAGAAGAACAATAATTGAGGCTTTATAATTATGGGGTCCTGGTAGAGCGGGGCGTCCCAAGATATCACTTCACCCTAAACTAGTGACTATGGAACAGCCTACTCTGGAGTGAGGGTACGGCATTAAACAGATCCGGATTCTTCCCTACACTCGATAAGACTTACTACACGACTGCCACGTGTAATAACAGGTAAGCCTTATGACACTTGGAACCTAATATCCTACGTCTGTCACTCTTACTATACGATAATACCAATATATGCACACACATATGAAGGAAACTTTAAACCACCGTAAAGCAATTGTGAACAGAAGTGACTGGGAGGAATAATTAACACTGAGTAACAAGGGGGGAAGGAATATGGTACTTAAGGTCGAGTCCTGTCACGGTCGCCATTTGTTACGAGTTGGGGATTTAGAATATAGTTAAACGTCTACCCAGATCCCAACAGGTAACAAAAAAAAAAACAAAGACAATCGGACTATAAAAGGGTAGACAAAGGATGCGAGTTTTTGTTGTGTATAATAAAGTACCATAAATTCCTTAACAAAATATTCAGCTTCCTATAAATTACCCTTAACCATACTTAACCTAAACATTAACAGTATATACATATTAATACAACATAAAACAATCGTGAAGCAAGGTGGAGGTGGGAGAGGCAATACAAGATTACAAATACTTAAGTGAGGAGCTGAGATGGCTGACGAGTAAGGCTGAGTATTGTAGAAGACGGTAGGTAGTCACTGTGCCGTAGGTTTAGAGGATAGGTGATCCTGTGGTCACTTCCCAGAGTGTAGTGCTCTCTCCTCGAACTCGAGCTGACAAAGAAGACTTGGAGGAAGTGACGCAACAACCAGGATATGGAGAAGGGAAACCCCGGAGTGGTAACTAAGACGAGTCATACTCGTGTCTCGTCCCTAGATGGCGTTGCTCGTGGTGCTGGGTAGGTAGATCAGGACAATTGGTGGAGGGGTTCGTAACAGACAGCCAGAGATGACTCATGGCGCAGCCCCCCTTCATTCATCCGACGGTAACTCCTTAATCAGAGATGATGAAGGCATCCTTCAGTGCTGGAAAAGGCACTACCATTCCTTGCTCACCCGAAACACTGATGTTGATGTGGATATACTAACTACCCAGCAGGTCCCTCAGCAACCAGACCTGACCCACCTCAGCTATTCTTCATCCCTGGATGAAGTATCTACTGCCATCAAACAGATGAAAAATAAGAAAGCCTCAGGGCCTGATGGAATCCCAGCCGAGATGTATGAAGCAGTAGTACCTCTACTTATCAGCCGTCTCCACTCTCTCCGGGAGAATATATGGGAAAAGGAGGAAATCCCCCAAGCTCTTAAAGACGCCTCCATCGTCAATATTTATAAGAACAAGGAAGACCGGTCAGACTCTGGCAACTACCACGGGATCTCTCTGCTGTCCATAGCTGGCAAGATTATCGCCCGAGTCCTCCTAAACAGACTTCTTCCTGAGGCAGAAAACTTACTCCCAGAATCTCAATGTGGCTTTAGACCATCACGTGCCATCACTGACATGATCTTTGCTGCCTGCCAGATACAGGAAAAGTGCAGAGAACAGCGTCGTGACCTGTACATGGCTTTCATAGACCTAACCAAGGCCTTCGACTTGGTCAACAGGGAATCCCTCTGGTGGACCCTCAGCCGTTTTGGCTGCCCATCAAAATTCATTGCCTTTGTGAGGCAACTCCACGATGGCATGAACGGCAGTGTCCTGCACAAAGGCACCCAGTCTGAGTTCTTCCCCATCCAAACGGGGTTAGATAAGGGAGTGGTTCACAGCGTTGCTCCCGCCGACGGCTTGATCATGCAGCAAATGGTGTGCAGCGTCATCATCGTCCCATGGAGACACGACCGTGATGGTGGGGAGAATGGTATAGCGAGGACCCTCCTGTAAAAGGGAGTCACTGAAATGAGAGTAATGCCTAAGGACGAGGTCACACGACCCGTGTTGTCACCCTGGCCCTGATTCTCAAATACAAATAAGTTATTTTTTTCCTTAAACTGGAAAAAAGATAATCCATCTAATTACAGTGAGCTCAGTACAGTTTCTTAGCCATATTAGCTACCAGCAGGGGCGTAGTCAGGGGCGGGTGAGTGGGAGGCAGGGCTGTTTCCCCGGGGGCCGTGCTTACTAGGGGGCTCCCCGATTATATGCACTGGTGGTCGGTTATTTGCTTAAATTTTTTTTTTTTTAATTTCTAACTCAAAACTTTATTATTTAAGTGTTGTGATCAGCAATATTCATTCGAAAATGTGTTGCATTTTAGTTTATTTTTTTTTTAAATGTAAGGACATCGTTGGTGTATATTTTATAAATTTATCTACACTACACCTTATAAATGCGATACACTTTTTTTGGATTTCGGTAGAGGGGGAGACGGGGTCTGACAATGTGCCTAGTCCCGGGGCTCTGGTTGGCTGGCGATGCCCCTGGCCACCAGTGTTGTGTCGTGACTGAGTCAGTTAGCCAATATCTTCAAGAAAAATATTTAGCTACGAACCCTTGAGTACAGTATCCTAGATATATTGTCAGACATCAAGATAAGGTGGAGAGAGACACTATCATAACACTTGACCACAATAGAATGAAGGGCATAAGATCATGCTAGTGCTAAAACTAAAGGCTAAGAATAGAACTGATGAACAATACGAATTAAATTAACACTGGAATATGTGGTGTAAGGTCGTACTAACAAAAAAAAATCAAATTAAAGTTTCATTTAACAGTTTGTTCCACAAAACCCGTCGAAGTTGTTTCAATTCAATTGTCAGTCAAAATTATTGTTCAAGAACCCCATATGACTTAGATTTATATTAGAACTCAACAATTACATTCAAAGACTAAGATCCCGATCAAAGTAATGGTGTATAACCTACCTTAGGTGGGTACCCTCTTGAGGTGTCACCAATCTCGCAAGGTGGTTTAGTGATGCCTTCAAACTTCGCTATGTTTTTTAACGTGCAAATATGTTGAGTTGTAAATTTATTTTCAATCTATACTTTAAGATACCTCGAGTCTTTGCACCTCAGTGAAAGCTATGAACTCTTTAATAATATGCCAGACTCTGTTGTGGCGAAGCCGAGAGTGAGCTCATTCGAGATCAGAGCTGACTAACGCTGGCTCAGGTTCAGACACTTGCCAACAGTGCGTAACAGAGAAGTGACCGACCGCCCAAGTGGCTAACAAGCCGTCAGAGGCGAAGAGGATCAAGTAAATTAAAGGGAGTGGAGTAACTCACCAGGCGGTGGTTGAGGAGCAGCTGTCCCCACGAGTCATGGTCGGTGACGGAGAGCTCGTCGAGCACCTGGCCTCGGTGGTAGCCGGGGAGTAGGTCGCCTACTCTGGGGGGCTGCTGTGGCGTGGCGTTGTCACAGCAAAACCTGAGTATGGTGGAGAGTTTCACCAGCATATCCTCACCCTCCCACAGAGATGCCATTGTGGATGATTACAGGACGCACTTACACGATCAATCGACTTGTTACTCCACGCAAGTGTTTACATTATGTTTTTCATCTCTTCGTTGCACACCATTTTCCTGTTGCTGTTCCCTTTCATGTAATAAATATATTACCGTCAGTCTTCCTGAGTTTACATATACCCGTACATTGTACAACCCCTCCATTTGTAAACTGTTCTATATTACTCGCCACTCCACACTCTACAGTAAGTTTAATCAGCCTAAGAAACACATTTGCACTTCTGATGGGGGATACATCTCCGTTGTGAGTCAATATACGAAGTACCGTATAAGAAAGTGGTTACCAGAAGCACAACAGTGCGGTCGAGCAGTGGTGCCAGCTATTGAGCTTCCACAAAGTTTACATAAGCCAGATACTTCCAGATACGTATTGTTGCTAGATATTTAATCACGTACTGTGTCCTATACCACAATATATATTTTAAGGCACATACATATATGTATCAGCTGTGTTCCATGCCATGGGAAAATTAGTTTATCATTTTTATATTTATTTTTGCATTTAAATACTGTACATAATAGGTTATTTTTCGTCCCTTTCCATATATTTCGCATTAGTGTTTACATTACTCATATATATCTACCTTATATTTGTTTTCTTTTGCATTCATATTCAAGCATAAGTTTCAAACATGTACGTACATGTTGATATATCTTTTTCCATTATATTGACACAGTTGCACATGGCGCAAGGATAACATCCGCCAGTCACACAAGTCTGGAAAGCACTGAATTTAATTTTCCTGTCTCCCATTTATAGTCTTTGGGTGTACTGTAGATGAGATCCACCATCTCTCATCTTGGCTAACCATCTCCTACACTGTGCCAAATGATGCAGCTGGGGCAGTGAGTGCCTCCCTCAACCATCTGCTGTGTTGGGTTACTTTTCCCAAGAGGTACTGCTGACGCAACGGTTTCTCTGCTGTCAGTGTGGGAAGTGACGAATGTGACCTGAAAAGAACCACAATGCCAACACATAAGTAAAAGTTGATCCGGGTGGCGAGGGAATACAAAAACGTTGTGTGTTACTACGCATGTTTGCATGTATTTCAACAATTATTAATTCCGAATGTTAAAGTTTAGTTTTGAGATGTGCACCAACCATTGTGAATTAGCACTTCACTTGAGCACACTCTAGTTATACAGTATATGGCATTGCCTTATTTTTTACAATATACAGTAGTAATCATATTCCAACTCATAACAATGCTTGCGTTCATATTTCACACATCTTGAGATTGAACAACTTTTCAACTGAGAGTACAGCAAATAATGTCCCGTCTTCCCCTGTACCAGCTACTTGTCTTACTAATTCCAGTGACTGTGGTGATGGGCGACCAATGAAAACGTCACTGTCGGGTGACTGTGGTGAGCGACAGCCAATAAAACTTCACTGTTGGGTGCATCTCTTAACGACCGGTGGCCGTGACTTTTGGAGCGTCACTTATCCTCTAATTTCTTCCGAAACAGCTTTTAATCGCAGGTATACAGTCCAACATGTGTACAGACTGAGGCACGCAGTTTAAAGTACGTGCAGATTTTTTTTTTTTTTTTTTTTTCGGGATTAGCCCAACAGGGCACAGGTCAATGACCCACATCAGGCCCTGCGGGCGAAAATATAATAATAATAATAATAATAATAATAATAATAATAATAATAATAATAATAATAATAATAATAATAATAATAACATACAAAAATTAAGAAAAGGATAAATAGTGAGAAACGATATATGTATGCTGTGTTGACAAAGTAAGAGAAACAAATGAAACCCTGCAATTGTGTGTAAATGAGGCAGAAAGTCAGATCAGCAACCTGGGACTTGGTCACAATTTTTGTGATGCCATATGGCAGCAGGGCCTACCATTAGACAATACATTGTTGTATTTCCGTAAAAAGAAGCAGTTTCCACAGTAACTGTAAGCTTTTCACGCATTACAACAAATGTGACCCAGAACAAAAATTAAGTGCCATTTTTTATGTCTTCAGCCTCTGGTTAAAATAAATTATTCTGTGTTTATCGTGGATAGAATAAATCAACGACATCAACAGAGTTGTTGAGGAAGCCTGACTCTTATCGTAATTATGATCGCTTGTGTTAGGATCTACCGTATAGACTATGAAAGAAATTCATTTGAAAATCATAAACGTAACCACCAATTTCAGATGTTAAATTAGCCATATACATCATCATTGTGTAAAGTAGATTTTACTTTATGTTCAGTTTAAATGAACAGTTGAAGGATTCACATTATTTTGACATAATACCCCAATTGAAGTTTTTTGACACGATGCCATAATTAAGAGTTTGAGTTGTAAAGACGTTTTTAATGTGTTTTGACTGGTATTACAAAACGTACTGACGCAGGTAGAAATTTTATTAATTTATAAATGCCACTTGAATTGGCAGCATGAGTGAGCTACAAAAATTACGGCCAGATAACTGAATTACGGGTTGTCCTATTCGTGAAAATTTATGTTATAGTGACTATGTAAATACTGTAACTGGAGCTAGTACTAATTGTTGTTGCCGTGACTCCAATGCGAGGCTACAGAAGTTAGCTGGGTTTTTTTTTTAGTAACTGAGGAAAACTGTAAATGGTTAACTATTTTGTAGTTGGGAAGTGAAAGCGGTCTAGTTCTAGTACTTAGTAAACATAGTGCTGTATCCACAGTCGTTAAAGGGCAGTCATGCCTACAAGACCCACTGTTATTTATCAAAAACATTTAAATTGCATTTTAAACACATAAAGATACATAAGACATTTATAAATCTTAAGCATTTCTCATATATACAACTTAACTCAATGCAATAAGGAAATGACAAAACTCTATATACAAACAAAATCTGATTTAAGTGTCTCAGTGACTGGGAGACGGCACACGATACCTTAATTAATATCGACTCTAAACTGGTCAATATAATAATAATAATAATAATAATAATAATAATAATAATAATAATAATAATAATAATAATAATAATAATAATAATAATAATAATAATAATAATAATATTATTATTATTATTATTATTATTAATAATAATAATAATAATAACAATAATAATTAATAGTTGCCCTTCGTGTTCGAGGATGGCCAGCCCTAGGGCCACCTAGGTATAAATTTGTTTAAGGAGTAGAATCTGTCGCCAACACAACAGCTACACCCTAATTTAACGAGTTGCATGACTCAGAGTCAAGGATTAGTGTGAAAACACCGAGCAACTCACCAACTGCACTCCCCCGGAACACGATCGCAAACATCCAAGTCCTCAATTACTACTGGGTAAACAGAGGCAAATGGCGTAAAGAAACTTGCCCATAGTTCACCCTTCCCAGAAATCGAACCCGGATCAACTCGCTTGTGAGGTGAGCATCTGGTCAATATACAAACCAGTTAGATGATCTTTAGCTGAACTTTGCAATATTATTTTACCTTTGGCCACTGTACTATCATGCACAAAAATCGTGTCCAATACCCAGCCACAGTGAGGTTTCGAATAGCCTTGAGTCTAAAGTTTCGAAACAGCTGGGGGAAATGCTATGGTCGGCCAACTGTAGTGTGCGTGTGTGTGGGGGGGGGGGTGATAAAGGAGGTGGGGGTTAGTCTAGTAACAGGCTGTGTGTGGGTGGAGCATAACATCGTGAATTCCGCAATCATTGATAACAATAAGAATGTCATGAAGATAGTTAATATTATTAAGCATGGTGAGAGAAGTGTCACTGGTAAATAAAAGCACTTCAACGACCATATCTCTGCCGTTCATGGCTACGACGGTGCGAATGATGGGCACACCAGTAATTAATTCTCCGTGACTACCATTACTGGTAGTCACGGAGAATACACAAGTTGTTACCAAGGTTGGCGCCACCCACACCAGGGGAAGAAGGTGATATCGAACACTGAAACAAGCCGAGGTCTCATTCCTACCATCGTCGTCACCAACAGGTAAGTCACATTAATTTGTCAGCATAGCCCATGTCGTCCTTATAACTATTGCAGGGTGTCCCATGAGTGACAGCAGATATTTGTAGAGGTGAAAGAATATGTGATATTGAGTTGAAAATCTTCTATACACATAAGCATTTTTCGGTTGGCAAAAGTCCTGGGAAAATGAACTAACAAGTCATAAGCTAAAAATGATCAAATCATCAGTTTATCCTTGGTCACCATCAAAACAATTCTCTCGACATCACGAAACTATTCTGAATCGTCTAAGAATTGGGCATACGCGATTGACTCATGGCTAACTCACGTCTTCCCCTAATGGAACCCCACCTATATGCTCCAATTGCCGAACACAAATAACAGTCCAACATATTCTCATTGAATGCCCTATTTATAATCGGTATCGAACAATGTGCTTCACTTACCTTACAATGTAAGATATTTTAGCAGAGACCCCAAAATTTTTCCTAAGTTCAGTTTTTACCTTTTTGAAATACTGTAATCTCCTCCAAACAATATATCACTAAATTGTAGAAACACACATATATGTTAACTAATCCCTCTGTGCAGCCCTAGGAGAGACTCAAATGGGTGTCAGTGGTCTAGTTTAACTAAATCTTGATGATGATGATGATTATCGGCGAATGTTCACTCTACAGTCGCAGGGGTGGTGGTGGAGGTTTGGGGGGCGGGTCCACTTGCAGTTCAATATGAATACATGAAATAAGAAGGGTTTCTTGGGCAGTTGATCCTAAAAGATTTACCAAAACGTTATGTCAGAGTAATAATACTTAACCTTGGTGTTACTTATACCATTAATTTACTCTAGTATATAAAAGCCTGCATCAATTACCACAACAAAATATTACTCTGCCATTTCAGATATGCCTGCAGGATCGAGCAAATTCGTCGGCAGTGATTGCTGAGTAAGGCCAAATCATCAGGATGTGGAGAGCCGGGGCAACTGTGCCGAACAATGCTGTCGAAGTGGGAAGGAGCACCAAGACGATTAGGAGGTGGATCCGCCGGTGGGAGGAAGAGGGCTCAGTGGAGACGAAACCTCGAAGCGGGAGGCCACGACTAACGTCGGCAAGGATGGACGCCATGATAGTGGCATCTGCAACGGCATATCCAATGCAAATATCAGTGGAGCATACAAGAAATTTGGGCCTCAACTGCCATCACATGACGACGAGAAGCCGACTTCATGAAGCCGGGATCGACTGCCATATTCCAGCTCACAAAGGGTGGCTAACACCTACTCACAAGGAGTGTCGACTCGGCTTTGCATTGGAACACTTTCCACATAGAGAAGAATACTGGAGAACCGTTTTATTTACCGATGAAACGGTGTTCAGGTCAGTGGGAGCCGAAGTAAGGCAGTGCTGGCGGCCCCCCAACACACACTACCATGAGAAACACATTCAACATCGCGCAGTGAGTGGTAGGGTGTCAGTGTCATTCTGGGGGTGGATGTGGGCACATGGGCCAGGTGAACTGGTCAAGATCAATGGCCGTTTCACTGGTGAGCAGTATGTAGACATCCTGGAGCAAGTACTAATTCCTACAGTGCGGGCTATGGTAGTTCCAGCCCCCCACACTATCAGGCTGGTTCATGACAACATTCTCATTCATACCAGCAACATAGTGAAGGACTACCTCCAGGATCACCCTGAAATTGAGGTCATCGACTGGCCAACACTAGGATGTGATATTAATCCGATTGAACATATTTGGGCCGTGATGAAACGTGATTGGGTTATTGGGGAGCAGCGAACCTGCGCAGCAATAGAGGCCAAAGCTTACGACGTGTGGGAGAGTATACGTCGACGACCAGGGGTGTGCCTGAAGCTGGTCCATTCCATCCCTAATCGCCTTGATGAAGTCCTAAATGCAATGGGTGGCTGGACCAAATACTAAGATGTGTGTGTTGGCATATTGTTTGGATTTTAGTATTGTTTGTAAATACAATTAATATATATTAACTCACCAACAGTGTTATCTTTAATCCATGTCCTTAATGATGTCTTAATCTATATCACATGAAAATTCATAACAAAGTAACTTAACAGCCACAAATTATGTATTGTGTGGTATACAACGATCTGTATGACACGTCGTGGAATGTGTTGTCTTATAACACAATATAATTATATAGTTACAATTGCTACCACCATTGAAATGCTCATGATGTTCAGCACACAATATTAACGGTAACTGAGCACACTCCAAAATATATGAAGCTTGCATATTGTGGTGGGGTGTTTAAACACTGGAACTTGGAAGAACTGGAACTAGATTAAGTCTGAATACTATTTTATAATACTGATAACTTTTTCACTCCACTCTTTTTAACACAAGTATATAATTATATAATATTGCATATTATCACAAATATTTATTAAGCAAAGGATGGGTGGAATATAAATAAATATTACCATAATCTCTTTGTCGGATTAACAACAAAATTGTGATGTGGTCGCTGAGTAAAACTAGCTGACCAAGACCCTTCACCCTGATCCTTGCATATTTCACTTTTATCCTTAATATATTCCATTCTTTAAAGTATCATTGTGACCTGAGCAGCAATCAGCACCCAGGTCACTGCCCCTGTTCCATGAATTCTTAACCATAAAGAAACAACTGTAAGACAAAACGTAGTTAAAAAGGCAGATTGAAATTATGGTGGTATAAATTATAAATAAACCTGCTTCTTATCCAGCCCCCACCTCCTCTATCCCCCCCCACACACACACACACACACACACACTACAGTGGGCGACATCTGTTGGCCGACCATAGCATTTCCCCCTGCTGTTTCGAAACCCTCGGACTCAAGGCTATTCGAAACCTCACTGTGGGTGGGTAGTGGACACGACTTTTGTGCACGATAGTACAATCTGGAAAGTCATATATCCTAAATCTGATGTTGGTATTCTGTGAAGGCTGTCATAAATTATCTTTGTTTAGATTATTTTATAAGACCGGCTGAAAAATACGGAAAAAATTTTGGCTAAAATTTATCTATTAAGAATTTTTTCTCCCTTTAATTTCTATTGAAAATTAAAAAATATATATATATCTGAATGTAAACATATACAGATAAAATGCTTGTGATAAAATGTGATCTTCTAAAATTAGCACAAGAGCCAATTGAATAAATAATCTGAACATAGGCTACTGGTCAAAGTTGCTTCCCTTAAAAGTATCAGCACAAGCAGTTCAGATATAAAGACTTAACTAGAACAAGACCACATAAATCTACTATGGTTCCCTCTCTCCTCTATGATGATACTGACCTGAGACAAGACCTGATGGTAAGGTTAAGGAGGGAAACACACGAGTCGTGGTAGTATGTTGTGTTTGAAGATGAACCAAGGAAGTAGCTGATTGGTTGTAGAGTCTTTAAGATGGCACAAAGAACGTGTTTGGCTGAAAAATCTTTAAGATGACACAAAGAACGTTATTGGCCAAGGAGTCTGTAGGATAGGAAAGATGAATAATTACTTTAAATGTCAAGACAATAAGCAGAAATGGACATGGAAAGAGAAGATTAGGGTATATAGTAAATATAAACAGAAAAGACAGAGAAATAGAAAAATGCTGCAAAACCTAATGTCACGTTACCTACATCTACTCAGCCAAGTGAAGAATGACAGGCTTGACAGCTGGCCTTCTATGGAGCCAAATGAGTAAAACACCCACACTATAACAATCATTGTTACCTACAACTGCACCCAACACACAATACTTAATCCACTTTCAAAATTTAAGCAAGTTATAAGCAAAAATCGTTCTCGAAAATTTTATTTGCGGTTTTCTAACATAAACTAATGATGCTAACATAGGATGATTAGAATTTTAGGTCTAACTGAATAGTTAGACTAAGATGTACAGTCGAGGACAAAAGTTTGCTTCCTTGGTGAAACTGAGTCACGGCAATGAGTCTCCGAACTGACTGATCTTGACTGCTTCATCTCATTTGGGGTAGACGCTGCTTCATTTTGGACGGGAGCGAGCTTATGACCCCGACTGTACAGTGTACACTCCACACGAACCGTTAGTCGGGGGACGTGAACTCCAGATTAGTATTTTAGTAGTATTTAATCATGTTAAACCTATAATCTGATTGTGTTTTTTCTTCAGTTAAAGCAATTGTCATGTTTATGGGTTTACCCTGTGCGTGCGTAACATATAAAAGAACGTAAGTATGTCAGTAGAATTTTATTAATTTCATTGGCCATTTGTAAGCTTGCTTTTCATGGTTTCCCTGAAAATCACGGACAGTTTGCGTAAAAATTTACGGCAATAGTTGTTGGATGTTATGATCGTTTCATTTACCTTGATATATGGAGACATTAAGGGACACACGCCATGTTGACAAGGGTTGCCATACGTCCGTATTTTCCCGGACATGTCCTCCATTTAAGTCTCGAAATCTTCATCCGGAAGTAATTTTTAAAATTCTTCAAAACTCCGGAATTTCAGCTTCCATCATTTTCTCCGCGGAAAAAAAACATGAAACTGTAATGACGAGAGAGAGAGAGAGGGGGAGAGAGAGAGAGGAGGCGAAAACCGTAGAGATATCGTTCAGTTTTCGTCAGCTGATAAGTCACGTGTACGCCTGTACGGTGTTGTCAACTTAGCTGTCAAATATTTAATTGATAAGGGGGTAGAAGTTGATGATGTTTAGTGTTTTGACCAAGGTAGTAACCTGATGCAGTTTGTGGAAAAGTACAAGAGTGATGAAGAATTTAGTAATCTGCCAACACATAAAAAGTGGACCAGATACTTTGAAAAATTAAAGAACTTTCAATGCCACTCAGAATTGCTAAGAATTGCACAATTCTTCTTTGCTATATCATTTCACAATGCAAATGTAGAAAGAGTTTTTTCACTGATGCAAAGTCAATGGACAAAGGAAAGGAACAAATTGAGTGTTGAAACAATGAAAGGCATTCTGACTGTACAGTACAACTTCCGAGAAACATCTTGCAGTGACTTCTATACCTTTCTAAAGAGCAATCAGCCAATACTGAAAAAGATCCGATCTACAGAAAAGTATGCATGGGCACATAAAGTCACACACACAGTGGGGGAAGAAAACTGCAGCTAAAGAAGATAGTCAGCCTTAAGCAAAGGTAATTTTTTTTTTAAGATTTTTATACCATGTATGTTGTATATTAACCTACATTAAAAACACAATGCAATACAGTACACCGATACTGTTATATATATATATATATATATATATATATATATATATATATATATATATATATATATATATATATATATATATATATATATATATATATATATATATATATATATATATATATATATATATATATATATATATATATATATATATATATATATATATATATATATATATATATATATATATATATATATATATATATATATATATATATATATATATATATATATATATATATTAATGCTATGCAAATATGCAAATTAATTGTCACGGCTGCTTCAAGGTTACATAGCGCCAAAGTGTGTGCCGGGCGGGGGTCGGCAGTGAACGTTGTGAGATAGCACACTACGGCATGTACTGTATAGAGTCAGTCAGCGGTGTCATCGGAGGCATCACGGTGATTCATTGGTAAGGGAGAGACACCAACGTTCTCAACGATGGAGGGGAAAGCGTAACGTTCCTTTAAAACTTTTGTGGGATGCCAAGGACTGCAGACTTAGCTGATGAATAACGTGATAATCAATGAACATCATAACTTGGACATACCTGGGATATGGTGTGTTAATGTCCCTCGAAGAGCTGTGTTAACTCACACTTACCTGGATAATCTTGAGATTACCTGCTGTCTATCCCACACACACACACACACACTTAACTTACAGGAACAACTAAGGTAGAACCAATGATCTTAAGCTTTATTCTTATACCAAAAGGATGACTACGGGAATTTGTTCAATATGCCAAGAATACAACAGTAGTATTATTAATAGTTACCTTGTGCTGGTGGCAGTAGAAGCCCTGGTGCCATACAGGGTCACCCCCTGGCACAGAATTGACACTTTTATGACACCTCATGACCCTTGCAGTACTGCATGACACATTTTACACCTTGCGATAGTTCATGACACCAATGGCACTTTACGACACTTTGAGAGACTTCACAACACCTTACGATGCTTTTCGACACCGTATGGCACTATTGTACGTTGTTTGGACACTTTATGACTCTTCGAGATTTCGAGACTTAATGACACTTTATGCCACTTTCTGACACTGTAAAACTATATGGTTTTTACGGCACTTTAGATCACTGACACTTTAGGACATTTTAGGTCACTGATACTTTAGGACACTTTAAGACAGCTTAGGACACTTTAACACCTAAGGACACTTCATGACACTTTAGGATACTGACACTTTAGTACACTCCTTAAAACTGTAGGACACTTCATGACACTTTAGGACACTTTGGCGCCCTAGGATACTTCAAGACACTTTAGGATACTGACACTTTAGAACACTTCATGACACTTATAGAACACTTCTTCACTTTAGGTCACTTTAACACCTTAGGAATTTCCATAGCACTTTTTCAATGTGTACCACATTTTACGACATTACACGACACCTATTAGACTTAATGGCACTTTATCAGATCCACTGGCACTTAAAAGCACTTTATAAAACTTTTGGGTATTACATGAATCTTTGTGACATTACAGTTTATGCCACTTTACGACACTTTATACCACTCTTATGACACGTATGAGGGCTTTGGGGCCCCATAATTATTTTGTGATACTCATAAGTCATCATGACACAAACACTTCATGTCACTTACCAAACTTCATAACACGAACACTTTACAACACTAACAAGCACTTTACGTTACTTAAGTACACATTATGATGCATGTGATCACTTCACAATACTTATGAAAATTTTATGGCACTTAAAATAACTTTTTTTAAATTTGTGACACTTGATACACCCTATGACACTTACAAACACTTCACTGGCACCTATTTGTTTGTCTGTAAGCCTTCGTGAACGTCCTAGCCGACACTAAGGCAGAGACAGCACTGCAATGCATATGTCGGTCTTGTTAGGACTTTCTCATAAATCCGAAACCGCGAAACGAGGCAGATTCAAGGATTGAGCGAACCGGTCAAACCTCGTCCCAGTGTTATAACGGACTGGGTTTTCGTTTCTCCACACACTTAGTTTTAGATATCTTTGTCTTTATCTGTTATAATTATAAAGTACAAGGCAATGTATTACATAAGAGTATATGCCAATCTTTTAGTTCTTATAATGGTTCGTTTTGGGATGATTGAGTTCTTGTATCGAAAAGCTGTTCCTAAACCCTCGAAACACTTATGTTATCGACGTCTCAAAGTGGTGTCCTTCAATTGGTGACGAAAAGTATCCAGACATGTTATATTGTTTATCTCACTTTATTTGCTTATTAAAAGGAAAGAGACTAACGGGAAACAAACGGAATTAGTATAATTCTGTATCAAACATAACAAATAACGATACAAGGCATTTTTATTCCTTATTCCAAAAGTGAACGCTTTCGAAGGCGTGTGTGTTGTCAATTTCAATTTCAATAGTTTATTCCTTGATAGAGGAAGCTGGATCCTAGTGCTGTCACGAGGTACCCCTGTACAATAACACCAGAAGCATCTGGCAAGTGTGACAAGTATATACAGTATAAATATTATAAAGGGGCTTACTAAAGCCTAAGGAAGCAAGGATATTCCTTTAACACATTATCAATATTATTTACATAATATCTGGACAGTATGGGGAGGATCATCGTGTCTCCGTCAAGGAGTCGAGGAGTGGTGGTCCAGCAGGCGTCACGGATTTTTTATTTTTTTATTTTGCCGCTTGCAGCGGCTACTTTATTGTGCACTCCACACTCATCCTGTGAGCGGTAGCGCAAAAGGATTACAGAGTAGGGTTTACAAAGGGTCATAATAATTAACCCCGGTTGTCAGGATATTATGGCACCGAAAGTTACACAGTATTTCATTTACATTATTTGTTTAGTTTTATACATAAAGGGTAACTTATTCACAAATGCGTGAGAACAGGCGTGTGAGGCAGTATGTCTGGCCTCACACTTTGTTATTCCCATTTACGTGGGAGGTATTCAAGCACATTGCGTATTTGGTTCTGTACATGAGAACTGATAAAGTTACTGAGTGCAAAAAAGTGGATACAATCTTAATATGTCGGCTATCTTGCCATTAGAGATGAAGTGTTGTGCCATTTCCCACACAGTGTGCTTGGACCTGTCCCTAAAAGGTTCTATCTTCACAGTAAAGGGACGTAGTGTTCAAGTGTGTGGCCATATGTATGGCCACACACTTTACATTTAGTTTTGTTTACATCTGCTTGAGGAACATGCTGCCAAGTGCTTATATCTAACCAATCTAGCGGTTACAACATCTTGTAATCTAGTGATCTTGTTACTTGCTCCATATACATGTTTCACTTGATACATCTCATCATGTAAACTATGGATCGACTAGTGCCTGTTTGCACTTGTCTACTTGCGTCAAACTCATCAATAAGTTCTTTCCTAATTACAGTTTTAAGGGTTCTTTTTGACAGACCCAAATTGTATTCAACGGTGTCTTTGTTAGACGCGAGTTTGGCGAGGGCATCAACTCTGTCATGTTTTATGAGGCCTATGTGAGAGGGGATCCACAACAGTTTGACCCTGACACCCCGGTCAACAAGGCACGCATATTTGTGTCTGGCTTCAGAGACAAGATCGTGACAACCTGAGTCGAGGGTACCAAGGGCAAGTAGTGAGGATAGAGAGTCAGTGATGATGAGACTGTCAGTAACAGTGGTTTCAATGAATTTAATAGCTGTGAGTATGGCAACTAATTCAGTTTGTAGAGTGGATGCCCAGTTGTTAATTCTAACTCCTTTCTCAATTATATTACCGTCAGGTTGAGTCACAACAATAGCACTTCCAGCCCTCCCACAGGCGGTGTTTAGAGATCCATCAGTGTAGATGGTCTGTGTGATATTATCATCAGTCTGTAGAGTGTGTATGTGTTCAAGGGCTCTCAATTTGGCAGTGTGTTGGAGATAAATGCTTTGTATAATTAATTTTTTAGGCGGATACGTCGGTATTGTGATATCGAAGGGAACTGTCCGCCAGGGTGGCAGGAAGCGCTGTTGTGTCTCAACTTTGTACAGGTGGTCTAGTCCAAATATCTTCATATGTGTAGCTGTAGTTTGGATCCATTTAGACTCAGTAGTCCCATGGTTCATACATTCTAGCAATTTTAAGGAAACAATGTTATCAGGATCACCACGCAGAAGCCTCAGGGCTATCATGAGGTTGACTTCAATTATTCTATCTTTAACACTGGGTATACCTAGTTCTTTCCTCATATTAAGTACTTTAGTGCTCATGGGACATCCTAGGATAATTCTGAGGGCTTTATTTTGCATTTTCTCGAGCTTGTCAACGCCTTTCCCGTCACGAATGACCAGGGCTGGTGCGTGGTAATCTATCAGAGATCTTATATAGCCTAGGTACATTGTTTTAACAATTCTAATATTAGCACCATAGTGCGGGCTGTACCCCGCTACACTTCTAAGAGGTCTCAGTCTGTCAGTACATTGGCGGGTTAGCTGTTGTATGGCAGGTAGGGTACAAGGGACGGAAACACCAAGATATTTAAAAGAAGAAACATAGTCAATAGTGTTGTTACCTATCTTGAACTTGGCGGGGCCGCGTTTGCGGTTACCAGCTTGTTTGTTGAACACCTTAGTTTTGTCAGTGGAGATAATAAGACCGAGGTGTTCACAGGCTGCGTATACATGGTTCAGGGTGGTTTGCATTTCACGATGAGTTTTAGTATGTATAAGAATATCATCAGCATAGCTGATTGAGATATTGCTGGGGTTGTCTGGTATTAAATTTAATAATGCATTCATAAGAACATTGAACAAAGTGGGGCTAAGTACTCCACCTTGAGGGGTACCAAGTTGCATATCTTTAACTTCACTTTTGTAACCCTGAAACAGTGCAGCAGCCCTTCTGTTGGTTAGGTAACCACTTATCCAGTGTAACAGCCTACCTCCTATATCCATTTTGGCTAGTTCGTACAATATCAGTTGCCTATTGGCAATATCAAATGCAGCTTTTAGGTCAAGAAATGTGGTGTATCTGTGCCTTTCATCACCATGCACAGTTAGGAATGTGGTGATGCAATTATGTACACCTTTACCATGGGTGAAGCCATTTATGTTAGGAGACATGTGTTCTCTGATTCTATATAAGAGTCTGCCAAGAACCATCCTCTCAAAGGTTTTACACAGGCAGCTGGTTAGTGATATGGGACGAAAGGCATCAGGCTGTCCTGGTTTCGGTATTGGTACAACAATACTGCTGGTCCATGATGTGGGTAGTTGGCCCTCGGCATGACTCATATTGTACAATACCAACAATGGATTGCCTGGCACGCGCCTTAGTAGTCTAATGATGTTGTAGGTGACTCCGTCCTCTCCAGGGGAAGTAGACCTACCCCTGGCGAGGGCGGCGTCAAGCTCCCACTCAGTATATGGAACATCACACTCATCGTGCTGTTTGCCCAGCATAAAGCTAATAAGATTACTTCTCTCTACAGACTTCGCATCAAGGAGTCCCCGAGTCCTAGCTGGTAACATGTCATAGCTCGACACATGAGCCCACTTTGTTATTAGCTCATTCGACTTTTGCAGAGGGTTTGGATGGGAGACGTGTCTTCTGTTTTTACCTCTGATTATGTTTATGTCTTTCCAGGCTTTGCTGAGGGATGTGTGTTGGTTCAGGCTGTTGACATATGTCTCCCATGCATTTTGTCTGAGTTCGTTTACACGTTCCCTGACAGCAGCAAGGGAAGCTTGATACAATTGTAACATTTGAGGTGTTCTAAATTGTCTGTAACCCTTACCCACCCTCCTGACCCTAGCCCTGAGTTTTTTCAGCTCAGGGTCATTATAGCACTGCTGTTGCCTGTTCCCATTATGCTGACCACGTTTTCTCCTTTTTTTGGTGGAGGCATTGTTGGTGAAGTATACATAAGTCCTATCTATCAGATCGTCATGGAAACTTTGGTAATTGTCAGGCTTGTAGTCCTTGTACCAGTTATGGATGAAGTCTATGAACTGGCTTTCATGTTCTTGCTTGACTGTGATTCTACGTCTGTTGAGTTTACCACCAGTGGGGGTGTCATTGGCTACATGTATACTAGCTTGGATTGGGCTGTGGTCAGACATAAGATCAGTGACAACATCAGAGCTATGAGTTGTGTATGATAGATTAAAGCCAATACATTTGTCTAGACCCCCGCCATAGATGTGTGTTGGTTCATTATTACCTATAATTTGAACATCTTCATATGCGCTGAGAAGTGAGATAAGTCTCCTACCATTGGTGTTAGTGGTGGAGTCACCTAATTTCTTGTGTCTAGTATTCAGGTCACCCATTAGGACAGTGGGCTCCGTGTGTAAAAAGTCTGGGAGATCTGTGTATTGAAGCTGATCTGAGGGAGCATAGGCGTTTAGCACGTTGAGTGTGGAGTTGCCCAGGTGGATAGTGATCCCATGGTACTGAAGGTTGGTAGTCTTTTTGGATACAAGAGGTACATGCGGGAGTGACTTCTTAACATACATCAAACATGTGTGAGTAGAACTAGGATCATAATACACATAATTGGGCAGACTGGGTGGGGGCTTACCATTAGGTGTGAGACACTCCTGCAGACACACAATATCGATGTCCTCAGTCACAACTTTGTGGTGTAGGTCAGGGTATCGTTTTCTAAGGGATGAGATGTTCCAACTCATCACCTTCACCGCTCTGTATCTTTGCCTGGTATTAACACTGGCCATTATGAAATGTATTTGGAATTTTGTCTGGTATTAACACTGGCCATTATGAAATGTATTTGGAAAGAAGCAAAAGGCACTGTATGATACTGTTCTTTTCTGCGCTGCCTGTCCCTTCGGCAGGCAGTAGGCCAGTTAACCTTTTGGAAACATTTCTGGAGCACGTACGGCTCAACAATTGTTGTATTTCATTGGCAGACAACAACACACTTTGGTTACACTCGACATCACCACCATTTTCTATTTGTGCTTGTTCATCTTCACTGACCATGTCCACAGAGGCATCAGTAGAACTGTTACCAGTATCACTATTTTCCTCTGCGTGGACACTAGTTCCTGGTGGGTCTTGAGTTTCCACATCTGGTACTGACATCTGAATGTCTTCAGTTTGACTGTAATTTTTCCGAAGTTGCTGCACTGTGTTGGTGGTGTTTTTTTCCTTTAGTGTATCACAGAGGCTCCTAAACATTTCAGTTTGAGCTTGAGCTTGAGCTGTAAACTGAGCTTTGAGTTCTTTAATTTCATTTTTCAAATCATTGATCTCTTCACGATGTGCATGGAGTGTGTTGGCAGCTACCTGTTGTGTCGGTACGTCTGTGTTGCCCCATGCTGATCTTTCGATGACTCCTGGTGATGATCCTGGAGCTTTGGTGGGGAGGGCAGGCCAGGGGTTGGCCGTAGGGAGTACCCTAGCAGCATTAGTGTTTCTTGAGACCTGCCTGGGTGGCGGGTCTGGGCGCTGAAGGGGTGTAGGAGCTCTAGAACAGTTAGGGTGCCATACAGGAACTCCAACTGTTTTGCAGTTAATACACTTCTGTTGGATGACACCCCTTGAGCAACTGTATCTCTGCAAACCTGTGTTGCATGTTGCCTTGAGCAGAGACCACACCACGGCTTAGTCGAGGGGCATAACCGGGCCACATGGCCCCAGTGCTGACAGTTGTAACACCTCCGGTTAGGGGGCTGATAGAGAGTTACCTTCAGAGTCCGATAGGCACCACGGACTCGAATGGTCTTGGGTGGGTCTTCCGAGCCAACCCAGTCTGCAATGACTGCATTCTTGCCCCTGAGTCGCTTCGTCCTTCTGATGTAGGGATGGGCTTCTAGTAGTGTAGGGGTCTGGTACTGGTCGAGCCCTATGATTATTATGGTTTTCTTGCTCCATGGTTGGGATGATTGTTCCATGGTTATTCCCCTTATGCTGTTGGTGAGGAGATCCTGTATGACTGCTGGGTCGTTTCTAATCAGAACATGATCTTGTGTACCGACTCTGAACTGAAACTCAGCCTCTGGGTGTTTGTCTTCTGCATCGTTCAGCCAGAGATACTTGTCTTCAGGTGATGTACCTTCAGGGAAGTATAATCTTACTCTCATGGGGGTTTGTGGTTGTAGTTGATGGTCTCTTATGTTTTTCTGCCTTTTCGGCCTTCCGCTTGTTCCTGGACTGAACTAGTTGAAAGCCATCCTCTCCGTTGGTGTCAAGGTCAACACCACAGTCGCCTGGCTCACTCAGTGCATCAGCAGAGTTAAAGCGAGTAGCTGGGTCTCCAGTCAACTCAGACATGGTGGAGTTACAGGACTTGACTTATATGCCTACGTCAGAGGGCCGAGGACTGCTTGGCACTCCTAGGAAGTCAGCGGTGGTTGGGAGGCGTAACCCTCTTAGAGGACAAAGGAGACTGGCATCTACAGCGTATTAGCGGTGTGAGGGGAGGCCATGAGCGGGCCTCCCGCGGAGGGAGTGTGGTGTCGGGGGGACTAAGGTAACAGGAGTATTCTCAGTTTATAAACACTTTTATTACACTACACTTGTTCTTAATAGTATCTCTGTTTTCCTGGTTAGATACAATATCAAAGTCAATTTTAGTTTCAAAAGAACTAACCAGCTTGGCACACTATGAGGAGGGGGGTTTGTGTAAACAGACCCTCACCACATGGCCGAGCATGACCACAAGGGTATAGGCCTTGCCTCGCGGGCACCTACACAGGACACAGTGCTCAACCCACGGTAGTTCACTTGTTATACAGGCAACATATTTGCAGTTGTTGACCTATCCCCACCAAACTGGGTGGTGTTGTGTTATTTCGAAGTCAAGTGTTCTCAGGGTGGACTGATTAGCACCTCCTTGTCAGGAGATGGCGGTCAGTTCCCAGAGGTGCTTATCTCACTGATGAGTCACGGTTCTCACTGGTACTGTCTAGTGCTGAATTCACTGGCTTAAACACTGTTCATAACTGTTCAACACTAGTTCCACTTCTTTCCAAAACGAAATTGTCACTTTTGATTATGATGACATCCCGGTGGTGAGGATGGGTCGGGGAGAAGGACGTGGGGAATGGGCCGAACATTGGCCAAGGGGGAGAGCTGCTCAGCAGGAGCAGCGCCTAAATAGGTCTTGACCCTACGGTGGTCAGGTCATCACTGGCTGGGTTGGTGTGGTGTGTTGGGCTGGGTTGGTGTGTTGGGTTCGCGTGGTGTGTTTGACTGGGATGGTGTGTTGAATGGGTTGGTGATGTATGTTGGGCTGGGTTGGTGTGCCAGGATAGGTTCGTGTGGTGTGTTAGGTTGCCCTGGGTTGGTTTTGTAATGAGCTATAGTTAGCTAGTTCAACAAACTTATTGACAAAGCTTGGAGCACAGTTTGCCTATTCTGAGTAATTGTCAGGTCGTGACACTGAGGGTGGTATCATTTCTCACTGCCACGCAGGACAGAGGTTCATAAGCAAAGGAATATATCGTATTCATTAACAGTATATATATATATATATATATATATATATATATATATATATATATATATATATATATATATATATATATATATATATATATATATATATATATATATATATATATATATATAAACTAGCGGAATCGCCGCCCTCTGGGCGGCTCTTTCGCTAGGCCACGGTAGGACGCCACCTTCCGGGAAGCTCCACAATGTCTCACTCTAGTGCATTAAGGTAGACCACAGTTTTGGTTTTGCCATTAACAGCAAGTATGTACAGATTTTTGCCAGTTCCCACTCTGGAGTGTAATGATTGTTTGTCAGACCAAAGCTTACAGCCCAGAATTATGTCACATGTAACAGCAAGCACACTACAGACCTCGTGGCACCACCACATCCCGGGTTGACACACCTCAGGTCGACCCTAGGGACTTGACCTCGTCTGCTAATGACTTGAGTTAGCAGGGTGACCTACAACCGCACCTGACCAAGACACCTGGGCAGGACGACACCTGCACACAGCCGTCCAGACCTGACACTAGGGAACCAGAATTCTCACCACCACCCGATCAGCTCTACCAGGCGTCATGACCTTAGTAATTCAAGGACCCGCTAATTAGCCAGCACTCCTGTTAACCCAACAACCCGGTCAAGACACACCCAGTTCAGTAGGAGAGGTCACCCCCCCGGCTCGACCAATATATAGGGGCTGGAGCTCCTCTCACGCAGAGAGAGTGTCTGTAACCAGGAAGGGCCAGCTACCAGGTCCCTGAGTCCCGCTCGAGAGAAGACCGCCATTAAGTGTAACGAAGTCTCAGCCCGGGTCCATCGACAAAGTGCTGTCAACTCCACTTGTAACAGTAAGTGCTGGCTGTGTAGTCTGTGGAAGTGCAGTGATCCCGAACCTCCCCAACGATCGACTTAGTGAAGTGCCCATTCTAGTTGTGAGGTTAGGTTATACGAGAATACCATAGTCTATCATAAATTGTGTACGAACCCCCCTATTAATCCCCCCCTATTGAACTAGTAAAATAAAGCTGTAACACGCATTGGTGTTTCATATACTACACTTGTACTGTGCCTGTGTTAATATACAGTGTTGACATCACACCCTCGAGACACGCTACCATTTCCTCTCGCTATAATACTCTACTACTATAAGCTCCTAACTTACCTCTTCATGTGAGATTTTGTCTCATTACATAGT
>NW_024749779.1:222872-298700 GCF_018991925.1 Homarus americanus
TAAGTACATCCAGAATAATACACAAGCACCAAGAAATGACCTCGAAAACCCATAAGTGGCGAGTAATTAGCATTGCAAAAGTAATTAAAATATTCTAAAAATCATTTGAACATTTTCTAAAAGCCATTTGAACAAGTTATAATCAAGATATCAAATTTTGGTTAACAGATCCTACAGCACATTCAGGAGTACCTACTAAGATCACACTGTATAACAACCTTCTCATACGTAACCCAACCGGGGATTAAACCCAGGACACAATCGTGAGTGGCACACACGTTACCACTGTACTTATTTTTACTCTTGGCGATACAATGACTAACACCTTTGCTGCTACTAACAGTAAGTAAGTTTATGGAATTGAAAAGTATTCTCAATTATTCCTTCCCGGGCTTATTAGGATATACAGATGACGTACAGTGTGTGTGTGTGTGTGTGTGTGTGTGTGTGTGTGTGTGTGTGTGTGTGTGTGTGTGTGTGTGTGTGTGTGTGTGTGTGTGTGTGTGTGTGTGTGTGTGTGCGTGTGTGTGTGCGTGTGTGTTATCTTTTATTTTGTGTCTGGTTGAAGAACTTGACGGAGAGGAAGACCTTAGTGTGTGTGACGGTGACGCAGAAAAATCTAGTATGTGTGACAGCGACGCTAAAGAATACCTTGGCATGTGTGACTGGCGGTGACGCAGAAGAGGTAATTACACCTGGGCTACCTGACCGGATGTCCATTTGTCACAATCTATGTTAGAAAGTGGGTCATCAATCAAGATACTTTTACAAGGTGGCGTTTAAATTAAGAGGTGTTTTTTTAGGTACAGAGCCTGAACTGAGATTAAAGATATTGAACAGCCTCTCTCTCTCTCTCTCTCTCTCTCTCTCTCTCTCTCAGACTTTGATGGAGTTTTTGGCTTAGTTATGAAGTACAAGTGAAGGCCTGATTAACTGCCATACGGTAAGATTTTTGATTAGTTAGACAGACAGATAGAAAAGAGCAGATAGAGAAAGAGTAAGAGACAGATACAAAGAGAAACAAAGAGAGATAGACAGAAAGAAACGGAGAAACAGACAGAAACATAAACAGAGAGACAGATATAATAGAGAAATGGAGAGAGAGACAGAAACATAAACAGAGAGAGTTAGAAAAGAGAAACGGAGAGAGAGACAGAAACATAAACAGAGAGATTAGAAAGAGAAACGGAGAGAGAGACAGAAACATAAACAGAGGTTAGAAAGAGAAACGGAGGGAACATAAAAAGAGAGACAGATAGAATAGAGAAACGGAGAGAGAGACAGAAACATAAACAGAGAGAGTTAGAAAGAGAAACGGAGAGAGACAGAAACATAAAAGAGAGACAGATAGAATAGAGAAACGGAGAGAGACAGAAAATAAACAGAGAGTTAGAAAAGGAACGAGAGAGAGCAGAAACATAAACAGACAGAGTTAGAAGAAGGAGGAGAGAAACAAGAGTGTTAGAAGAAGGAGAGAGACAGAAACATAAAAAGAGAGACAGATAGAATAGAGAAACGGAGAGAGAGACAGAAACATAAACAGACAGAGTTAGAAAAGAGAAACGGAGAGAGAGACAGAAACATAAACAGACAGAGTTAGAAAAGAGAAACGGAGAGAGAGAGATGGTCAATAAATCAATACACTTAGATACATAACACGTGAAAAGTCCTTATCTTTTCTCTCTCTCTTTATATTTTCATCTCATGTAGAACAAGAAGAACCCAGGAACAGCGACCCGCCCACTCACATTCATGAGCCTGAATGGGTTGATTCATAAAATAAGAAGTGAGCAGGAAGTGATAGGAAAAATGAGTTATCGACAAGCTGCCCCCAGTCCCCCAACACACACACACACACATACACACAAAATCGTTGTCCCGAGAAAACCGAAAATCAAGACACGTAAACTGAACAGCGATGCACAAGAGGCCAGACAGGTGTTTCCTCCCCATGTTTTGTATTTTTGAAGCAGAGAATTTCAGGTGAGAAAAAAAGTTTGACTTTTTTTGTACTTTGTGTTTCGTCCGCTTTTGTAAGTTATTCGTACATGAACATCGGAGGGAACAAGGTGTTTCTTGTTTTTTTCTAAATTTATCCAGTTATACCTTCCGATTGTTCTTGGGCAAAGAACTACAGGAAAGGATTTTTTTTTGTATTTTCTTCCCGTTTTCATGAGTGTCCTCCAAGAAAAAGTTTTGGACATAATTTAGATTTGGGTTGTGTTTAAGGCAAACTTGATATACCAGGACAAAGAAAATGTTTCGTATTCGATTTCCTGTCTACAACCACGAATGTCTTTTTAGCGAAGATATTTAAAATTTTGTTTGGTCTCCCGATTATTTTCTTTTTTTCATATACCAAGTTATAGGGCAACTCATCAAGGCACACACTACCGCTCCCGCAGATAGAATGTTGGCGAAAGTTCCTCTGACATACTGTAACTTCCAAAAACATATCACACTACGGATTGCAAGGAACACTAGGTACTGTTCTATGTTGGCACTGCTGTATATTGGTACTGCTGAATGTTGGCACTGCTAAATATTGGCACTGCAGCAAGATAGCGAGCGAACTTCCATTTGGGGTAGATCCCATCTGCGTGACACTGGGGGATGGAATGGGACGCCAGGTGCTATTGATTGCTCGTACTGGCAATGTTTTTTTTTACGGTTCAGTTGACAGAGAAATGATGCTCGTGACAGCCAAGGAAGCGCCGTCGTCACTATCACCTCTTGAACATAATTACCACAATTACCATAACCTTCACAAATACCACTACCATCACAAATACCACTACCTTCACAAATACCACTACCTTCACAAATACCACTACCATCACAAATACCACTACCATCACAAATACCACTACCTTCACAAATACCACTACCATCACAAATACCACTACCATCAAAATACCACTACCTTCAAAAATACCACTACCTTCACAAATACCACTACCTTCACAAAAACCACTCCCATCACAAATACCACTACCTTCACAAATACCACTACCTTCACAAATACCACTACCTTCACAAATACCTCCACCACCACTACTGCCATGGCAAATACCTACACCACTACTACTACCATCACGAATACATCCACTACTAACATCAGAAATAGAGATGTTCGGGGTACTTGGTTCTAACTACAGGGGCGAACGTAAACACCTGTAGAGTTCTGTAGGTTCTTATTAACGGAAATATACAAGGTGAGCTTACAAGCGCGGGTAGTCCTTACACTCCTATAGGGTCAACTGACCTCACTCTGACCTCTCAGGCGACATGTGGTAAGTGGTATACTAGCAGTTTCCAGATGTCGCCAGGCACATTTATCTAAGCGTGTGGTGACATGAAACAGGGCCATTGCCACACGCTACTGACTAGAGAAGTAATGTGTATATATAGAGTACATACATGGTATACATACAACATACATAATATACATACACCTCCCCCCCCCCTTATACGCTCATAGCCAAGTCTTGAGCGGACCTTTTCCTGTGGATCCGTTCTGAGCGTCGAGGGGCTTGATCAACAGCTGTCAGAAGGCAAAACAGGTCAAGTACAATAGTTCGTGCTGACAGACTCACTGTGAGGAAATGGAAAACCCTTAGAATTTGTGTTTTATTAAGATTTTATTATACAGTACATAGCTTTATTAAAAATACTTAAACTGACGTAATCATAGAAGGTTTTTCTTTTTTCTTTTGGTGCAGTAAGAAAAAAATATTGGTAATATTTGCACTGATTTACTTATAAATGTCAAAAGTCATTTCTCATGACACTTCTTGATTCTTGTGAAACGATCAGTCACGTGACTAATTTCTGTATTTTCTGTTCTAATTTCTGCTAAAGTGCAGATTTTCAAATTTCACTGTTCAACGCCACACGAAACAGCGGATTTTAACCTGCGTGTAAATCTAATAAAGCGGTCAACCACTACTCCGTGTTTGACTTGCAAGTAGTTTGATTTTTTCGTCTGACTTTTGTGAAGTGATCAGTTTTAACGTTTCACTGTGGACTGACGTTACCCAGTGTTCCCTCAGCCAACTTTTCGACTTGGACGTAAGTTTGTCCTCGGTTATATTATGAAGTTGGTCTCAACGTGGACCTTGACAAGCCTTTGATGGCAAGGCTTTGGGTGAAGGTTTACTGAAGGTTTAAAAACTATCGGTTCGGTAAGTTGTGAAGACCTGGGACACAAATATAGACCAAATTCAACAAAATATCCTTTGCAAAGCGCTGGTTATATATATATATATATATATATATATATATATATACTATAATTTACGGCTTTATATTAAAAGATTTGTTCATCCGGAGCAGACAACATAATAGTAGCTGTCATAATTTAGGAATCAGAATGACCACCTGTAGCAAAAACGACGGACTGTGGCAGACAAAGCTATTCAGAACGACAAGAGCTTACTGAATCAGGATGAGAGAGATAGACAGAGTAAGAATGAAAACAAAGAGAGGTAGATAGAGTGATAGAAAGAGAGATGAAAATAATTGGTGTTTATAGTTCCCATGAGAACTACAATAAAATAGGTTATTTCCTTTCCTGACTGTAACTGCTTCGCCCTTACAGCTCAATCCCTTTATAGCAGGAACTAGTATTATGAAACTCTAACGAAAGACTACATAGCAAAGGTTGAAATATAAGACAGATTTAACTTGGTGCTGCAAATTTAAAATGGGCTTAAGCTCTCCTGGCGTTGTAGTTAAATGTCTTGCCCTCTTATGAAGTTTTGGGATTATAGAGTTTATTATGGAAATACTGTAGTATAAAACGCAAGAGAAATGTGGGTTTCCAATAAAGCGACTATTGATAAATTTCTTGATGCATGAATCATACTCCTCGATATATGACGCCCAAAGTAGTTTCTTATAGGGCGGTGTTGAAGGAATGGCGCAATGTAACTGGTGTGTGTGTGTGTGTGTGTGTGTGGCCTCGTGGAAACACGGTAACTGGTTGCCTCGTGGGCCCATGTTAGACCAGTAGAGGATCTCGGAGTAGCACTGGGCCACAGAGGGACTGTGCATAGGCCCACTGGCATGTGGACACATACTGGAGCCTACCAACCATTACCCCGCTGCCTTGCGGATTAACCTTGGTAGGTATAAGACTACGGGAGTAAACCTCGAACGAAAAATCTGCGGTGGAGCCACACATCAGGCAGACATGCTTACAGAGCTCCAACGAGACCCCAATTGAGGTATAGGCGGAAATGGTGACTACCATGGGAACCCAACGACTACACCGGCGGATGAAGGCAATGCCTGATGGACAGGCTACTAAGGCAAAACCCAACAAACAGGGCTATCGGCAGTCCATTGCAACTCTCTCCCCAGTCATTGCAACACTTGCGCCACTGGATAAGGAAAAAAATGAGCCAAGATGTGTGGTTGCAGCCTGCATTCCTGCCTCACCACATAAATCAACTCAAGCGCAGCCATCATCCAGCTCATCATACCTATCATCATCATCAAAACCCCTTTACCAGCAAAAGCCCTATGGCGACGGACGAGTGACGAAGGGGGACAAGCAGAGATGTCTGCCGGGTGTCTCTAGTCACAACTCTGCATATGGGCGGCACAGATAAGATGGTCGTTTATACAATGGGATCTAGGCATCAGGGCAATCCGGTCCTGTCTGTGCGACTGAGCAGCCCTTCCGAGAAGCAACTCTGCTCACCCCACATGGGGAGGGGACTGAAAAAAGTGCCCTAAACATAACCTGCCTAAAAAAAACAACCTGACTGGGCAACCGCACCCAGTAAGGTCATCCGTATGCAGTCGAAAAAAACAATGAAAATCACAGATTCAAACAAAAGCAAACTATTCAACCTCTTATGGTCGCTGCATGGAATGTCAGGATCCTTCTGGATACTGGCACAAATGAGCGTCCTGAGAGAAGAACCGCCCTTGTGGCAAAAGAGCTGGCTAGGTATAACATCGACATAGCAGCCATTAGTGATTCCAGCTCTCAGACGAGGTTCAACTCACAGAACGGGGGTCTGGCTATACCCTCTTCTGGAAGAGTAGTGCTGCTGCGGAAAGCCACATTTATGGAGTTGACTTTGCCATCCGCCAACGGATCCTACACAGGCTAACTGAAATGCCTATTAGGATCAACGAGCTTCTCATGATGCTCCGAATCCCACTGAATCACCCACGTCAAGCCATTTTCATCAGTATTACCCGCTTTCGGTATCTCGGCTCCTACCTGTCCACCACCGCGGACATCAATGAAGAGATTCAACATCAGATCAGATGTGCATCTCAAGCCTTTGGCAGACTCCGAAACCGTGTCCTCAGCTGTAGGGGGCTGAAATTATCTACAAAATTACACGTATATCGAGCGGTGGTCCTCCCACCCTGCTATATGGCAGCGAGACATGGGTTACATACTGGAGGCACCTCAAGGTACTTGAAAACTTTCATCAACGTAGTCTACGTTCCATCCTCCGAGTTCGCTGGGAAAGCAAGAGAACAAATGCCAGTATCCTTGCTGACACCAACTGTAGGAGGATCGAGGCTACCATTATACATGAACAACTACTCTGGACTGGCCGGTGGTGGCCATGTTACCCACATGGACGACAGTAGACTGCCAAAGCAGCTACTTTACTGTCACCTAACGAATATTAAACGCATCGCCGGCGGGCAAGAAAGATATAAGGATAGTCTTAAGACAAACCTGAAAAAGTCCCAAATCGACCCCTTCACCTGGGAGTCGATTCCTCTACATCGTAACGCTTGGAGTAGATCCACACTAGAATATGTCAATACTTTCGAGTTAGCCCGAATGCAAACCGAAGCAGACAAGCGCCAACGCCGGAAAGACGCTGCTTCACCCCTCCCGCACTCGATGTAGCCCTCCACATGTGCAACATCTGAGAACAACTCTGTCGGTCCCGCATCGGCCTCTTTAAGTCATCTCAAAACTCACGAATGAAGGTGACATCCCTAATAACTCATATCATTGTATCATAGCTGGATGATCGTCATAATCGATTCCGAGTGACAGCAAAGTAGTCCTAGTATGTGTGTGTGTGTGTGATGGTCAACAGTAATGAGCCTTTCAGGTGATGTGTAAAGTTGAATGTCACTGACTTTTGTGTGATATTACAATATTGACATCTTTAATTGTTACTGTAAGATGACCATGTGTGATTATGTTTTTTTTATTGCAGTTCTGGTTCATTCAATTGTTATACTAATATGATCGAGGGCTTCTGCATTCTATATTATTAAATCGAATACTAGAAAACAAATTCAAGAGATATTAAATTATTTTGTGTGTTTGATAAGACGTTAATAATGTCACCTGAAACTATTTTAATTGTTTCTAAATAGATTCAGTGACCAAATATTATCATGATTTTTTTTTTGATTAGTTTGGCTTATAACATTGAAGAAAGAAAGATAATATAATCTTTCTTCTTCGTGTTCTTCCCCCTGTTCCACTCTTTGGGAGAGGATAATAACACACCTATCCATTCCACATTCCTTCATCTGTGCCGCTCCTCTGCCACTCTCGCTCATCCTACCACTAGCCTCCTATCCTTTTATTATGTACATATTATTAACTTAAGCACACACATATAAAAATTTACTTGTATTATGTATCAAAATTTTCCCTTGATCTACTTTAGTCAAGATACAACGCCTCTCCTTCACCAAACTTTTCCGTACTAAATATATGCTAAATCACATACTGCCTTGCCTATAATTCTTGCCTATAAATCTTTAATAACGCGCTACTTCATGACCTAAAGTTTGAAGTAAGTCCCCTAAGTAGTGTGTTTGGGCCCTTGATGAAGGTTATCTGGCCAAATAAATCCAAACTTTGGGCAAAAAAAAATATACTGCGATAAATATTTCACGTTTGATGAAGTTGGCAAAGTTCTTCATCTCTCTCTCTCTCTCTCTCTCTCTCTCTCTCTCTCTCTCTCTCTCTCTCTCTCTCTCTCTCTCTCTCTCTCTCTCTCTCTCGGCAGACCTTTAAAGTATTTGAGAATGTTTGTATTTATTATCTTTTCATGAATCTGTGCTACTGTTAAGGTGAGGAAAAGTTTGCCATTATTTGTAAGTCTAAATTTATTCCTGCATCCACTTGTGTACGTAATTCCATCTGTACTGAATAAAATCGTTCTAGCTTTAATAAAATAAAATATTGACCGTGGGGTCCCAGTTGTTAAGGGGTTAATTAGGGATGGGCGTATGTTGGTACTTTTCCACCATTATGGCAAGACTCAAGGCTGGAGTGCTAAGAGATGACCTCAAGAGTTTGGACCGAACAATATAAACCTCAATAGATAACGTTTTGAGAATAAGTGTGAGGAATGTTTTATTGTTCTACGAATTCCTACATCCCAACCCTGATGCCATGAGTGATTACAAAGAGGATACAATGAGAGAGTAAAAACTGTAACGATTAGGTAGTTAGATAATTAGTTAGATAGATAGAGATAAGCCTGTGTCCACTACGTCCAACAATGTCAGGGATCAGTGTGGGAGTGTTGACCGGTTGTGTCAATACGAGGAGACTAAGTTAACCATTCTGTGTTGGTAATGTTAAAATCAACCAATATTAAGTTTCAGCTGTGAGATCAGGTTGGATATTATACAAACATTTTCAGTGGGAGTGTCAGATAGATTGGGCACTTGAGGACAGTTATTAGACATATGGACATAACATAAGTATTTGGCAGTTGTAGGAGAGGACAGTTTGTAAAGGAAGTCAAATGTTAGGGAAGAAGTTAGAGATTATTTTAAAAAATTTCAGGCTTTTAATAGAAGCAGAGACTGACAGCGCAAGTATGGTTTAAAAAGTGACTGTGAGCAAGAAATTTGAGGTGAGACATTAGGGGAAGGGATCATCCGGTTTCTGTAACGAACAGCAAATCGGGTTTAGCTGATTGCGTGTGTTAGTGAATACGGTAGAGATTGGTGATCCATATGTGGGTATTTTAATAATTGATTGTAAGGTGTTTCCTGGACCAGTTGTTTGATGACTGTCATTTTCCATGGTAAGGGGACGTCTGGCACGCTAAGGATAATGAGTGGTGGTCGTGTACTGACGATTAGGGGAACCCAGTGAGGGAAGACGAGACCTAATTTTGTGGTGTTCTGATGCAACCCCGATATATATATAATATTTGTAGTAGACATGTTTAGGATTTTGCTGAGGGGGGACAACAGTTTGGGTTATGTGTATGTTTGTATATAGTGAGTGGAAGAAGGACCCCTTGCAACTGACGTGGAAATTATAAGTCAGCAATCGCGAAATGGATGAAGAAAACGGAATCGGCTCTCGTAAGTCACAACGATAGTACTTCCTCGGAAATCCACAGAGAGAGAGACAGAGAGTAAAAGCAGGATATAGGTTTTGAATTTACAAAACTTATGTGAACAACCGTAAACAAATCTATTGAACTAACCGATATTTAAACAAAATAAAACTACAACACAGCAGCACTAGATTTAGTTATTGGCTCAGGTTTAGTGACATGAAGGTTTGTTGGATCGGTGAGCAATGCAGTGACATCGTGTCCACCGACCAGGTACAAAATAGTAATTAATTTTAGCCAGATGAGGGTTGGGGTACAGGTAACAGCTGAGGGGTACAGTGTTACCCTGACAGGTAAAGGAAAGGGGGGAGGTAGGGGAATGGAGAGAGGGGTTAAGGAGATAAAAATAGCACCGGATGAGGGGAGGTAAAAGGGGAGAAGAGGGAGTGGGAGTGAGAGGGCCACTTAAAGTAGATAGGGAGACTGAAATACTGGACGAAATGGAGGTAGGGAGAAAAAAGAAGAAGGAGGGAGTGAGAGAATCGGAAGTAGATAGTGAGATCAACATTATAATCTTGGAAGAGGGGGAGAGAGGGAAAGAGTGGTGAGAGAGAGGGAAGAGTGGTGAGAGAGAGGGAAGAGTGGTGAGAGAGAGGGAAGAGTGGTGAGAGAGAGAGGGAAGAGTGGTAGAGAGAGGGAAAGAGTGGTAGAGAGGAGAAGAGTGGTAGAGAGGGGGAAAGTGGTAAGAGAGAGAGGGAAGAGTGGTAAGAGAGAGGGAAGAGTGGTGAGAGAGAGGGAAGAGTGGTGAGAGAGAGGGAAGAGTGGTAAGAGAGAGGGAAGAAGTAAAACATTTGTCCCCCTTCGTGACCAGCAGTAATTTTCCTACCCAGTGTGAGCTCATTACCCAAACTTCATCAGAGCAAATTATGGTAATTATAATGAACAAATATTTCACCAAGAAGCAAGAAAAAGAAAAAGAAAGAAAAAGACAAGTGAAAAATGCAAGAGTTATGGTCAGGGAGGACATTCAGCTGCGGATTAGCTCCCGAAAATTAAAACGGTTGGCACAGGTCATCCACAGTCATACAACATCACACCAACACTTTCAGATGGACGTAGGGTGATACTGTACTTAATGTTAGTTCTGTTGTTTGATACAATGCATTCATATCCTACTTTGGTTTACCTTGGTCACCTTGTTCGGTACCTGTAACTTTTGCTGTGGCTATATAGTAGTTACCTATTTAACTTCCATGACCTTGTTTACATTCCGGGTGAACAAGGTCACTGGTCGAAACGTTACAAAATAAACTCCAACTTAAACGTGTATTGTCCTTACTACAATAAACCTCACATGCATACATTTGTTAATAGTCACACAGGAGTCCAAGTTATGTGAGAGGTAAGCTGGGAATAATGATTTGGTCTCATACTAAAGCTGAATGGATGATGATTACTGTTGTATATTTTGCCCCTTGTGGATAAATATTTTTTTTTAACGGGATTAGCCCACCCGGGCACAGATCACTGACCCAACACCGGGGCCTGGGGGGAGAAAATATTAATAATAATAATATTAATAATAATAATAATAATAATAATAATAATAATAATAATAATAATAATAATAATAATAATAATAATAATAATAATAATAATAATAATAATAATAATAAAAATAAAAACTAATGAGAAATAGATCAATAGTGAAAAACAATATATGTATGTTGTGTTGTCAATAGTAAGAGAGACAATTGAGATCCTGCAATTGTGTGTAAATGAGGCAAAAAGTCAGATCAGCAACCTGGGACTTGGTCACAATTTTTGTATGCCATATGGCAGCAGGGTCTACCGTAGACAACACTTCCAATATCTTCCCAGGCGGTAGTACCTCCATGTTTGGTAGCTGCCTACTACCTACTATCTCACGATCTGTGTGTGTGTGTGTGTGTGTGTGTGTTGTGTGTGTGTGTGTGTGTGTGTGTGTGCAAAAGGAAAACAAAGCCTCTCTTTCCTCGTTATGTGTGTAGGTTATTTTCCTTTTATGTGAAGCTGATGTATGTGTTCTGGAAACACTTATGACAGCACAATATTCACCAAATGCGACCACCAACTAAGCCCCAAATTTTGCATAAAACACACAACAAAAGTTTGATAAGCCGTCTGATGAAGGTTACATTTCACTAGAGAGAGAGAGAGAGAGAGAGAGAGAGAGAGAGAGAGAGAGAGAGAGAGAGCAGTTGGGTGCTGAGAACATAGAGGCAGTCGAGACGTTGTAAAGTTTGCCTCACCTGCCTATTATCATTATCAATTTCCCTTCCTCCTTTCCCCTTGCTATGTCCTCCAGATTCTATTCCTCTATTTTCAATTTCCATATCTCTTCCTCCTTCTCTCCATTATCATTATCAATTTATCTTCCTTCTTCTAATCTTTACCCACACACCTCTTTTTTTCTTTCAATCCCTCGTTTCTTTCTATTCCTTCTTCACTCCGTCCTCATTTCCCTTCCTCTTCCTTTCCCATATATTCCTTCCTCCTTGTGTCATTCCTTCTCTTCCATTTTTTATCTCCTCCCCTTCTGTTTTTACTTCCTCCTCTCTTTCCGAACTTTTTTCCTATCTCTACTTCCTTATTTTCTTGTACCCTTTCCTCCTCTCTCTCTATATTACCATCTCTCCCTCCCTACCTCCTTTATCTCTCTCCCTCTTCCCATTATCTCCACCCAACCCTCTATCCTCTCCTCCTTCCTCCTGATCTCTCCTCCTCTCCCCTTATCTCCATTCTCTCCTCTTCTCCCTCCTCCTTCCTCCGTCTCCTCGGCCCCAACACTATACCTGTACCTGCGTGTTAATGAGGGAGTCAAGTGGAGAGAGCTGTTACGGGAAGAGACGATTGGTCTATCGCCTTTACTTTTTACAGTATTGCGAAGTGTCACCTACCACTTGGAGTCGCAGAGAGAGAGAGAGAGAGAGAGAAGAGAGAGAGAGAGAGAGAGAGAGAGAGAGAGAGAGAGAGAGAGATCCGCCATTTTCTGTGTTATATAATTCACAACGAGACCGAGAGAGATGGCGGGCAACCTGGAACTAAAACCATACAAAAAAAATCTTAGGTTTATTTCTATTTACTCACAGAAAGTTTTGAGGACTTAAAAATAGACACAAACTGGTCACTTTAGTACCGCAACCCAGAAGTATTCAGAAACTAAAGAAAGACTCGGTAAGAGGGAGGATGAATATTTCTCATACACCTTTGAGAATCTATCCAGGCCATGTGGCAAAACTTGTAATATATACTTTAGGGGTGAAATTGAGGGATTAGAAGTGATTGAAGCTGTAAAACGATTGCTAGATTGGGACGAGGAAATAGTCAGTGGATTGAGACTTTATTTTTAAGAAGTCAATAATGATTTGTTCCCATTGAGATAAATAACTTCACAAATAATTTATGTTGAATTACTAGTTAAAAAATTCCATGAGATAAGAAAAATTAATATGAAATTTAACAACAATATAAATACATTAATATTAAGTAGAAATTAAATGCCCAAATAAAATGCAATAAAGAAAAATATATTAAAAAATAAATAACAATTAACTTACATTAGATTAGTCAAAGGATTAATATGATACAGTAAGAGACAGACAGACAGACAGACAGACAGACAGACAGACAGACAGACAGAGACAGACAGAGAGACAGACACATTGAGAGATAGGTGGAGGCGGAAAGACTAAAGTGAGAGAGAAGGAGTGAAAGAATAAGACACAAAGGATAAGGTAGAAAGATGGTGGGTGAGAAGAGGAGAGAGAGAGAGAGATGTTCAAACCAGCTGCCAAGTTTGAGCCTCAGAGAAGATAACACGCCTTGACACATCATCACTGGAGGCGAGACAACCACAGGCGGAGAGAAACAGCCAAGGGGAGACAGAGAGATAGGGAGAGAGAGACAGGGAGAAAGAGGGGGAGAGTTAGAAAGATAGCAGGGTAAGAAATAAAGATAGAATGGTGGTAAAGATAACCTTCAGAAGGGAGAGGCAGATAGGTAGAGGAGAGAAAGACAAAGAGGAGGGGAAGAGTTAGAGAGATAGGGAGGAAAGAAATAAAACTAAAGAAAGCGGTGGTAGAGATAAACAACAGTAGGAGAAAGGGAGAGATAAAGAGAAGAGATATAGAGGAAGAGGAGACAGGAAGAGGGGGAAGAGATAGAGAAATAACAGGGAAAGAATTAAAGATAAAGAGAGTTGTGGTAGAGATAACAGCCAGAAGGGGAGAAAGGGAGATAGAGGAAAAAGAGAGATAGGGGTGAAAGAGAGAAGAGAGATAGGGGAGAGAGGGGGTTAGAGAGATAACGGAGGTGGAGAGAGAGAGAGAACACGAGAACATAGGAATGGAGGAAAGTGCACCGAGTGTATTGGTCCATACCGGGCAGTCCCGTTTACACCCAACCCCTAACGCGCAGTCCCGTTTACAACTAACGCGCAGTCCCGTTTACACCCAACCCCTAACGCGCAGTCCCGTTTACACCCAACCCCTAACGCCCATATATCCGTCCAACCTATGTTTGAAGCTATCCAGCGTATTTGAGTTAATGATGATAATTGGTAACTAATTTCACTCATCCACTATATTTCCAAACCAATGTTTACCTATCTTGTGCCTAAATCTAAATTTGTCTTATTTAAAATCATCGTTACGAGTTCGCTCCTGGTTTGATTGATTGAGTAGGCTACCTTTGTTATATCACCTTTGTTTAGCCACGACTTCCATTTATACACCTCTATCATATCGCCCCTCACTCTACGTCTCTCGAGGGAGTGCAAATTAAAATGGTTTAACCTGTCTCTGTACTCAAGGTTCCTATTGCCCGAGATTAGTCTTGTCATTCTCCTCTGAATTCTTTCTATGGATTCTATATCCATTCTGTAGTACGGTGACCAGAACTGAACCGCATAATTCAATATATGTTTTTAAGATAACCCAACTAGTCTTGAAAATAACTCTCCTTTGTATGAACCCAAGTACTTAGTTGGTCTTGTTTCGAGCAAATACATTTGTTGTTTTAGTTTAAGACTTATCAGTACACCTAAATCTTTCTCGCAGTCGGATTTCTCTATAATAACATAATTCATCTGATATCTGTTTCTCTGTTTACATCTCCTTGACTAAGTACTTTACATTTGTCAACATTAAATTTCATCTGCCATTTTCCAGACCATGTGAAAAATTTGTTTAGATCTTCATGTAGTTTTGCGGAGTCCTCGTCAGATTTAATTGCGTCTTATTTTAATGGCGTCAACAAATTTACTTTTGTTGCAATCTACACCTATCTAAGTCATTTAGTGCCGTTAATGCTTACTCGCTTTTTCCTGTCCTGTAAACACACCCTAATATATATCTTAGAATAACTCCTCTAATTCCCTGAGCCTCCACTTTTCCCATTAGTCTTTCGTGGGGGACTCTTTCGAAGGCTTTGCTAAGTCGAGGTGAACGACATCATAATCGTGCCCGTCCTCCACTGATTCGAAAACAGTGAAAAGAATGTTAATAGATTAGTCAGATATGAACGCCCACTTGTGAAGCCATGTTGGGAATCATTGATCAAATTGTCCTTCTCCAGTTGATTTCGAATAGAGTTTGAAATTATTACTTCCAGCAATTTGCCTACAATTGATGTTAAATTGATTGGACGGTAGTTATAGGATAGTGATCAGAGAGAGAGAGGAGGGAGGGAGGAGGAGTTAGAGAGACAGCAGGGGAAGAAAATATAAGGAAAGCAGTGGTAGATATAACAGCCAGAAAAAGAAAGAGAGGGCGAGAGATAGAGAGAGAGAGAAAGAGGACAGAGAGAGAAGGGAAATAATTAGAGAACTAACGAGAAACAAATAAAAATAGAAAACGCGATGGTAGAGATAACAGCCAGAAGGAGAGATTAAAGAAATATAAATAGTGAAAGCGATGGTAGTTAATGATTTTTATTTGCTTTTGTTTTATTGCTTTTAATTTACTGAATTTACCAAGCTTCGCCCGGGTGGAGGGACAGGGGATAGTGTACGACCATCCTCTAGGCCACCCGCACCTCCCTACCAAACTACCTATCTCTATCTTTAAACTGTAAAATGCATAAAGAACATATAGACAGACTATATCTTTCCAGGTGAATTTGGAATAAAAGCTAAAGATATCTCCCTGTATCATAAATCCATACATCCACTCTCACTGTTTTACGCTATTAGAGTTTTACCCACAAACTATAGTCGCAAAAGATATTTAACTTTAAAACTCTGATCAAGTGTATCTAAAACAAATTCACATCCACCTCCCGCTTCACAGGAATACTAGAAGAGGTTGCTGTTCCTTTGTGTCCAAGATCCAATGGAGTCGTACAAGTTTACATTGATTCAGCATCTATATCGATAATACAGGTAGACCAAAAACAGTAATTGGACAGTGCACAATATAGGAATTCAATCAAAATACATAAACAATGCAGGTATACAAACAATGGGAAACAATAACTTAATTTGACTAAAAGTAGCCAAGGTGAGTGAAGGGAGGCCTTGTTTTATATCCTAAGTTGAGTACAGCCTTCAACTTAACCGGGTAAAGCTTGCAGAAATCATAACCCTCTCTATATATACAGGTAAAATTCATACTCACGTTGGGGATCAAACCCATGAATGAAAGACGGGCACTGGACGTGGGCTCGGGTGCCGGCTGGGGTGTCGTTCCAACAGGACCACCCATCGAACGTCCGGGGGCAATACGGACCTAAATGACACATTGAACAAGTAATTAGATGATAAATTAATAAATAATGTATACAGTAATAGAATGATAATGTGTGACTGGATGACTCATTATACGAAACACACTATATCTATAGGCAGGGTATAAGATAGGCAGGGTATAAGATAGGCAGGGTATAAGATAGTCGGGTATAAGATAGGCAGGGTATAAGATAGGCAGGGTATAAGATAGGCAGGGTATAAAGATAGGCAGGGGTATAAGATAGGCAGGGTATAAGATAGGCAGGGTATAAGATAGGCAGGGTATAAGATAGGCAGGGTATAAGATAGGCAGGGTATATAAGATAGGCAGGGGTATAAGATAGGCAGGGTATAAGATAGGCAGGGGTATAAGATAGGCGGGGTATAAGATAGGCAGGGTATAAGATAGGCAGGGTATAAGATAGGCAGGGTATAAGATAGGCAGGGTATAAAGATAGGCAGGGTATAAGATAGGCAGGGTATAAGATGGGCAGGGTATAAGATAGGCAGGGTATAAGATAGGCAGGGTATAAGATAGGCAGGGGTATAAGATAGGCAGGGTATAAGATAGGCAGGGTATAAGATAGGCAGGGGTATAAGATAGGCAGGGTATAAGATAGGCAGGGTATAAGATAGGCAGGGGTATAAGATAGGCAGGGGTATAAATGGGCAGGGTATAAGATAGGCAGGGTATAAGATAGGCGGGTATAAGATAGGCAGGGTATAAGATAGGCAGGGTATAAGATAGGCAGGGTATAAGATAGGCGGGTATAAGATAGGCAGAGAGATAGGCAGGGTATAAGATGGGCAGAAGTGTTAAGATAGGCAGGGGGTATAAGATAGGCAGGGTATAAGATAGGCGGGGTATAAGATAGTCGGGTGAAGATAGGCAGGGTATAAGATAGGCAGGGTATAAGATAGGCAGGGGGTATAAGATAGGCAGGGTATAAGATAGGCAGGGTATAAGATAGGCAGGGTATAGATAGTCGGGTATAAGATAGGCAGGGTATAAGATAGGCAGGGGTATAAGATAGGCAGGGTATAAGATAGGCAGGGGTATAAGATAGGCAGGGTATAAGATAGGCAGGGGTATAAGATAGGCAGGGGTATAAGATAGGCAGGGTATAAGATAGGCAGAGGGTATAAGATAGGCAGGGTATAAGATAGGCAGGGGTATAAGATAGGCAGGGTATAAGATAGGCAGGGTATAAGATAGGCAGGGTATAAGATGGGCAGGGTATAAGATAGGCGGGGTATAAGATAGGCAGGGTATAAGATAGGCAGGGGTATAAGATAGGCAGGGTATAAGATAGGCAGGGGTATAAGATAGGCAGGGTATATAAGATAGGCAGAAGGGTATAAGATAGGCAGGGTATAGATAAGCGTTATAAGATAGGCAGGGTATAAGATAGGCGGGTATAAGATAGGCAGGGTATATAAGATAGGCAGGGTATAAGATAGGCGGGGTATAAGATAGGCAGGGTATAAGATAGGCAGGGGTATAAGATAGGCAGGGGTATAAGATAGGCAGGGTATAAGATCGGCAGGGTATAAGATAGGCAGGGTATAAGATCGGCAGGGTATAAGATAAGGCGGGGTATAAGATCGGCAGGGGTATAAGATAGGCAGGGTATAAGATCGGCGGGGTATAAGATAGGCAGGGTATAAGATCGGCGGGGGTATAAGATAGGCAGGGTATAAGATCGGCAGGGGTATAAGATAGGCAGGGTATAAGATCGGCAGGGTATAAGATAGGCAGGGTATAAGATCGGCAGGGTATAAGATAGGCAGGGTATAAGATCGGCAGGGTATAAGATAGGCAGGGTATAAGATAGGCAGGGTATAAGATAGGCAGGGTATGATAGGCAGGGTATAAGATAGGCAGGGTATAAGATAGGCAGGGTATAAGATAGGCAGGGTATAAGATAGGCAGGGTATAAGATAGGCAGGGTATAAGATAGCAGGGTATAAGATCGGCAGGGTATAAGATAGGCAGGGTATAAGATAGGCAGGGTATAAGATAGGCAGGGGTATAAGATAGGCAGGGTATAAGATAGGCAGGGTATAAGATAGGCAGGGTATAAGATAGGCAGGGATAAGCTAGGCAGGTATAAGATAGGCAGGGTATAAGATAGGCAGGGTATAAGATAGTGTAAGGGCAGGGGGTATAAGATAGGCAGGGTATAAGATAGGCAGGTATAAGATAGGCAGGGTATAAGATAGGCAGGGTATAAGATAGGCAGGGTATAAGATAGGCAGGGTATAAGATAGGCAGGGTATAAGATAGGCAGGGTATAACGTGGGTAAGACTTTCTCCGTTTATCTCTCCTCATTTTTCTTTTATGTATGTATGTATGTATGTATGTATGTATGTATGTATGTATGTATGTATGTATGTATGTATGTATGTATCCACTGTCAAGGACACGAAAAATTACCGGTTTGAAAAGAAGCAACCATCTTCTTTTGGTGATTTAAGCCTCAACAGAACCCAAAGTATATTGTTGTTTCTCCTGTCCATATAACTGACTGATCCTCGTGCTCTCTTTATCACTCTCTATGCCATATACAGGTATATATATATAACAATGTCACACACACACACACACACACACACACACACACACACACACACACACTGACAGCTCCACACAACTTGTCTTATGACCCGAAGGCATCATAAGATAGCCTATATCTTTGAGGAATTAATCAGAAAACCAAATGTTATATTTCTTCTACTTATTATTGCACACAGTATGAGAAACTTCATGGTACACAAACACCTATAAAATAGTTTTTACTCTACATCTAGATATGGAAAACCTTTTTCGTCTGAGGCGAAAATATTGCGTCGAGACAAGTCCTTTGAGCTTCCACCTAGGGTCGATCCATTACCGTCAACTGCAGAGAGAAAAACCTTTTAGCTGGAGTTCCAGTGTTTGGCTACATGGCGGCTGAAGCTAACTTGTCCCGTAGGTAAAATAAAACGAAAAAATATATTCATTTATACGATATTTCTTCGAACTCGTTAACATTTCAATGTACCTTCTTTCATTGTTGCTTTTATTTATGTAATTGATTGGTCGTCTACACACTCTTTCTAGACATATCAAATAAATTTATTTGTTTCGTTCTAAATTTCCAACAGCTTTGGTAAATATTTATATTAAAACATAGTACAGGAGGATTTATTTAGGAAAAGTCGGGGGTAAAATTTGACAAATATTTATATTCTCTTCTTTATTTCACCGCGTTTACAGCGTTGGGTTATACTGTTTACATACCTGGATCACGCCCACCTACAGGTACTATCATTAGTTGAATAATTTAAAAAATATGTGCTTATACAATAGTAAGACAGAATACAAGTACTGTATCGATCTACCAAACACTCAACTCTACTCAACTGGACGAGGATGTTCACGTTTTCCGTTGTTGATTTTCTATTGCGTGGAACTAAACCATATAGCCTTTGGCCCTGTCACACGGTCGCAATCAACCAGGTACCTCTGACCTTTGACTCTTTATGTCAGAAACTAACTCGATTGTTGGATTTACTGTATATACCGAGGTTATTTCCAATATCGAGATTGAGTTTTATCAGTATAATGTATTATGTTATGGTGTATACCTAGAAGCAGGTCAGGTCAGGTCAGGTCAGGTTAGGGCTATCTTTGATTTGCATAATGGCCATTTCCTAAGTTTAGATTATTACCGTCAAACTTCCTCTTTGCATTCTTGTTTAAATTAAAAAAAATAAAGGATGTAAAGACTTGGTAAAATGCTTCGATTTTGCTGAAATTATTGATCCTCGTCACCAAGTGCATATTGATCTTGAGACTGTGAAATTTCCTTCTTGGATATTTGTTACATTTTAAAACTTCTTTATTTTATGAAGAGAAATGTGTGGTAGCAAGTTATTATTATTATTATTATTATTATTATTATCATTATCATTATCATTATTATCATTATTATTATTATTATTATTATTATTATTATTAGTAGTAGCAATAGTAGTCGTAGCCCAGAAACCACGTTGCAGTCTGGTTGAGATGTCGACTGTCCTTCTATCTGCTCAGGTCTTGTGTTGTTTTGCCTCAGGAAACGAAGTCTTCAGCCCCCAAAGCCAACAACTGTCGCATATGAGGCAACAGTAACTGAATGTCGCATAGATCTGCGGCTTAACTAACTCAACACAGCTAGGGTGGCTACCTTTATATAAGGATATTTAATTTTAAGGTAATAAAATGGCGGTGAAGGTGTAGCTATTCGGGGAAGCTGGAGATTTCGTTTAAAGTAGTATTAGTTTTAGTAGTAGTAATTTTATGCTTTAGGTCTCTTAATATAAATTATAGTTCAGACACTATTACGTCACTATACCCAGTGATATATAAAACAGTAATACAAGTTATGCCAAACACAGATGTAATCACCAGTTACCATTAAGAGTTTGACGCCAATAATGATTCATACATGGAAACAAACACACACACACACACACACACACACACACACACACACACACACACACACACACACACACACACACACACACACACACACACACACCAAACCAACATGGAATCCACACATACAGGGTCTGATCTGCCAATAGTTAAACTACAGGAGTTATGGCTGTGAGCTCACGGCAGCGCAGGTGATGTGTTTTATTGTAACATGACACAAGTTTGTTTACTCTCTTTTACATCGAGCTACTGGCACCGCATGGCTCACTAAACTGTCAAGGGTATCATATATATATTTTTTACCCACGCGAACAGTTTATAGATGCAAAAGCGTACAATAAATAAAACCATTACACAGATATTTCTACACACACACACACACACACACACACACACACACACACACACACACACACACACACACACAGTTCTGTATAAGCCAATTGTATGTAAACATTAATGAGATTTGTTTTATAGTAATAGCCATAAACAAATCATTGTTATTTACTTGTTCAGAATTATTAAAAAAATTCGGTGACTGGTAACAAGAGAATCATTAACACCATCACGTAACCGTTTAAAGTCACTTATTTTATGTCTATATTGTGAGAAATGCAAGATTTGTTACTTTATTTCACCTCTATTATTGATTCAAGGAAAGATAAACACATACAGGTGCTAAGATTTCAACATGGCAATAGTACATTCAGACACCATCTTGGAGAAATACTGTACAGTATATTGATAAACAGGTCACATTATTTTCCACATATAGGTGTTAAAACCAAGTAGTTAATGGCAACTTGGAAGTCATAATACTGCACTTCCCAAAGGTAATCTTAACCAAGAAATTAGGGAACACCTGAAGAATCTCCATCCCAGCTTATTTCACCACCCCAACGTTAACCTAACCTAACCTAACCTAAGCTCATCCCCCAAATAGCGTTAGGGTGGTTAATCTATAGGTGAAATAAACTGGGTTGAAAATTTTTCAGGTGATCCTAAATTAGTATGTAATATATTTTGTATTTATGATCTGTATAATAAATGTTCACCTTCATCTTTACCAAATAGTGTAACCAATATGCTTCAACTTCTATTTTTTAATCTTGGTCTTTACTTCATATTTTGGTACATACTGTTAGCTGCACATAATACATTCGTTCCTACTAACAGCCAACAGGACCAACAGTTCTATCTTTGAGATGCACATTCTTTTCCATTCTTGAATTGAACGAGCTATAGACGGAGAGAAAAAAGCTCGAACACAAAATAGTATTTTGTAAATTAAAAAAGGCTGTTGGTTGTTTTCAAGATGTTTATTGGTATCGGACCTCAGCTGTTGTGTGTCGTAGTTGTGGAGGTTAAAAGTACATTCCCTTAAGTTCGGTGGGAAATTGACCTATATATTCTGCTCTGATGGATCTGAACCTTGATTAACCCATTCGCTGTTTTCCGCACTTGCCATTTTATTCTGGCTACCACCAGACACTTTTATTCAGCTTAGGGTAACGCTTCGCAGCCAAAGGATAGAGCTGAATTTTATAATAAGGTTACAGGTACTCTCCTACCAGTCTTGAGTAAAGTTCTTGAGGACGACACGGAAAGGTTCTATAGTATAAAATATAACACCATAATGTGTCTTACATTATCATATGTTCAGAATTACACATCCATTGTATGTAAATGAAGTAACATGTAACATAAATGTTGAGGAGCTCATGCAAAGGGTTCCTGTGACGTGGACAAAAGTTTCAGTAGTGTGGAAGTTGTCTCCTGCCTTGACCGTCAACAAAACCAGGCAGTATCCAAAAGTAACAATAAAATTGAGAAGTCTTAATTTTTTAGGCACAAATCGAACTGTGCAGCCAAAACATATAAGCTGGTCGATAAAATCAAGATAGAGGAGATCAGGCAAGAATTCCGACGACAGGGATACAGCCTTAAGGAAAGGTGCCTCTAATACACAAACTTGTTCCTCCGTAAAGCGGACGGAGCCCGGCACCATCCAATAGCAATAAATAAAGTTTATGTCGTGCCAACACACCACTCGGCATTAAATGGCCCTTGGTGGCTCGCTCTCCGTGCCGGGGCTCTCGACGTTTATGTCAGCCACAGATGGACCTGCCTGGTCCTGAACGGTTGTTTAAGGGGTTCTATGTGTACACAGAAGGCATACACACTTACTCGTTCGCACGTACATGCATACATACGCAAAGGAGCATATATAAATATATAAATATATATATATATATATATATATATATATATATATATATATATATATATATATATATATATATATATATATATATATATATATATATATATATATATATATATATTTCATGTAGATCCACAATGAAAACGTGGATAAGATAAATCTTGATAAAATCGTGAGTTCTGTGGGTTCTGTTACAAATTATGCAAGTGGCTGGTAAAGATTCTATTCCCTCTTACAGGCCAAATATCTAATTCACATATACACAATAGCAGTGATTTAATTGATAAACTCAAGAAACACAATGAACCTTGCGAATTAGTAAGTTTTGATGTAAATTCACTGTTCACTAGAGTACCTGTGAAAGACCTACTTTCATTTCTTAAAGATAAATTGCAACTGTTAGATTTAACTATTGAGGTGCTCCGTTGTTTCCCGTTTCCCCTGTGATTTTATCAATATATATATATATATATATATATATATATATATATATATATATATATATATATATATATATATATATATATATATATATATATATACACGGGAACTTCCATATACAAAAAATACCTCACTAGTCGGGAATAAAACCCTGGACCTCTGCGTGTGAACAGGAATCGCTACAACCACGCCACAAGGACAACAAAATCAATCCAAGGCTTTGTTTTATTTTTCACACAAAGCCTGTTCATTCGTCTTATTTGAAGCATTGTGAACCTCTATCGTGCCAACAATGTGGTAGTAGGAGCAATTTACTGAATCCAGCAAGGATAAAGAAGCTACATACATATCTCAACAGTACATATACACGAGGACTTCTAAATACAAATAATATCTCATTAATCGGGAATCGAACCCTGGAGCCGATGGAGGTTCATGGTGCTTAAAAATAAGACGAATGGACAGGCTTTGTGTGATATAAAGCAAAGCCTAGGAATGCTTTGTCCTTGTGGCGCGGTGGTAGTGATCCCTGTTCATATGCAGAGGTCCAGGGTTCGATTTCTTACTAGTGAGGTATTATGTGTATATGGACTGCTAATTTACAATATATATATATATATATCTCATGTAAATCCATGATAACATGGTGAGTTTATGTTTAAAGTAGAGGTAGAGTAATGCTCATATAGTAACAACATCATCAAGGTGTTGTTCAAGACTCTAATGCAGGGTTTATTATAAAGTCATTAATACAGGTGCAGGTTACGGTGTAAAGTGAAGAATGACTGAAGCAGACCATCACATGGAAAAGACAATAAATAAATCGACCATTCGAACATTTCTCTTCAGGGAGATAATGGGGAAATTAAATGTGTACCTGGGCTTCACCAGTTGATTAACGCAACAGGTATTGAATTGGTTTCATTTACTTTCACCTGTAACTGTCTATCCTTAAACAACCAATATTCAATTTCTCTCTGTATATCGAATATTGTGTGATGTAATGAGAAATCTTCCAATTTCGATCACATATATGAGTAACTGTTATATATGTATGTCAGTACATCAAGTGGCAACCGATAATATTTCATTATCAATATAATTTTGTTTATTTTGTGTCACGACTTGTTTTGGTGAACGTTATATGTATAATTCTGGTATATTGTGTTGACAGACGGGCAAGTTTGCTAGAGGGAAAAAGTTAAATACACGAAAGCCGCTTACCAGCCTTGTCTATATGTGCTGCAGCTAAGTCCCTTTGTTTTTATATTCCCTCTTTTTTCGCTTTCATCTTTTTCTTTCTCGCTCTCTCTTTTTCTCAAATATCTTTCTCTCTTTACTAGGAGTTCATTTTCTATAATATCAAGAAAAAATAAATAAATAAAAAAAGCGAAAAAATAGGTAAGGACCCAAAACTTGTGCGCGTCACTTTGGTGAAAACGAAAACAAAAACAGAAAGGACAAGAACGTTCAAGTACAGTACGTTGGCAGTCCCACGTGGGCGTTGGCTGCTACTCGTAAATGTGAGCGTGGGAAATGACCTGTGAACTTGGGGAAGATCTGTTAGCGTGAGAGATGTCCCGTGAAAGTGGGGGATGTCCTGTGAGTATGGAAAGTGTCCTAGGAACATAGAGGATGTCCTGTGAGCATGAAAGATGTCCTGTGAGCCTGGGTGATGTCCTTTGAAAGTGGGGGATGCTCCGTAAACATGAGAGATGTCCTGTAAACCTGGATATCAAATTGAGGTCGTGGTCGTTCACCTGTGGACCTGAGCGACGACAAGCAGGGGTGGGTGGCCACATGTGGAGTGTGGACAGAGGTAGATGGACTAATGTTTATTATTGTAAGTCAGACAGTGACGTGTGTTTGTTGAACGTGTCAGGTGACGGGGCAGCATCCATAATACACCCGCATCGCTTACCCTTTGAGGCCCCGCCTACTGCAACACAACCATGCCCGCCACTATATACAGATGCCATCTATCCTCACCCAAAATACAGACGCCATTATCTATCCCTTCAGGCACCATGCCAGCGTAACACTTCTTCGCAAAATACTCGTTTGATGCTCAATAAATGTTGTTCGTTCTCTCCTATCCACACACACACACATACATACACACACACACACACACACACACACACACACACACACACACACACACGTCTTCTAGTGCTTGGGTCCCTGCTAACATAACATTTTCCGAGGCACACAACGTTTCTCCCATACGTTCCTCCCAAAAGGATCTGTCCTGCTCTAACATCATTTAGTTATCTCTAATTATTTAATCTCTTCACAAACTGTAACCACATCGTTTGTCTCCAAAATATCGTTAAGACCATTGAAGGACATCATGTACTGTTGCAGCTGGTCTCTCGAAATGGCTATGTTTTCATCTATATTTATACCTGTAAATTGACTATGTCTATATTTATGTATATCTACACGGTAACCTCTAAAGCAGCTTCCCCTAACATATTGGTACATATGCAATAAGTATATACAGTATGGGGACCGCGGCAGTAAAGAGGATACAGCCCTCGCCACCTGTTCCTAGGGTAGGTGGTTTGATCCCCGCACGCTCCCAGTTCACCCAGCTGTAAATGGGTACCTAAGTTACAACTTGGGGAAGTGAATGCGGTCGAGTGCGTTACCGGCCATGCTGCCTCCTTGTGTACCGAAGGCTTAGTATACAGTGTGATGTATCTACACTGTTCCATACCGACAGTCATGCTTCTGGGACCTACTTTCACTTTCACATACAGTATATGAATTGTATATATGTATATGTTTTTCTGTATCTACATCTACGTCTATCTCTTTGTCTATGTGTAGCCAGCGGTGACAGTGTGGTGGTGGCGAGGATCAAGAGACTGCCCTAAAAGCTTTTACTTAGTCCAGAAGTCAAAGGAGGCAGGTAAGTCACTTAGCGAGGTTGGCTCCTGCTTGTGTCTCTCACAGTGTGCTCTGCTTCACACCTCCCTCTCTCCCTCCCTGCCTCACCACCCTGCTGCCTCCTCGCTTCACCATCATTTTCCTTTCCTTCCTCAACACCCTACTGCCTCCCGAGTTGTGCGTAAAGTAATCGGAGACATTTGGACATAAAAATTTGCTCTGTGAATGTAAATAGTGCAATATATGTCATTTTTACACGACGAGTTTCCATAAGCCCTTCTTCTCGGTCTGAAAGTCCTGTGACAACTGACTATTCGGTATAGAAGTAAGCAGTGGGTCAATAATGTCATTCAATCGCCTTCACTCCCGCAAGTGTAAAATTACGTACCTAGTCACAGCTGGGAAAACTGAGCATGCCCAGGGCGCGAGCCAGTGACCCTTGGGAACTGAGGCGAGCACTTATACACAACGTTCAATTTCGAATTACTTCTCTCTCTCTCTCTCTCTCTCTCTCTCTCTCTCTCTCTCTCTCTCTCTCTCTCTCTCCATGACATGCACATGCCAAGCGGTCATTTGTTGTGGATGGTGTTGGTTGGGAAGGGGCCAGATGGGAGGAGGGATGGAAGGGAGGGAGTGAAGGAAGGGCCTTGGGGGGAAAGATTTATTACCGCTGCTCACTGTAGTGAACGAGATGGATGGAAACGTGATTCATGGATGAACTCGTGGGTGGACGTCACAGGAGAACGTGGGGGTAGGAGGAGGAGCAGGAGGAGGCAAACTTCACTGAAAGTACCGTACATCAACGTGAATGTTATAGATGAACATCCCTAAAGAACGTCACATGCCCATGTAGGGAGGAGGACGTAGCAGGTGAACGTACTAAGAGAACAGACCAATGAGAATTTCGAGGAGAACATCGTTGACATTGACGTTTTAATATTATCCTTGTGCTTCAACAACTAAGATCCCTAAGCGCATAATAAGGTTAATAATTACACTAGTCCATCAACAATTAAATGTCATGAGAAATAGAACTCTGTGGAGAGAGAACGTCACTGAAGAATATCACAAAGAACACAGGAAGAAGGACGTCACGGAATAAAGTCACAGAAATTAAGGCGCTACGTTAGAACGTTGCTGGGAAGAATGCCACCAAGATTTATTGCCTTAGCTCACTGTGGCGGCCACGTCGCCTCGGTGATCGTGATGGATGAGAACGTAACTCGGCTACTTAACTATTTTGCGAGAAAAGCATCACAGGTCAACGTCATAAAAAAGTTATAGGAGAACGTCATAAGAAAGTGTCAGAAGAGAAGGGCATAGGGAACCATCACACGAGAACCCCTCTGGAGAATGTCACAGAGGAGAACGTTACAAAATAATATCACATAGAAAAGTCAAAGGTGGATAAATGGTCTCGCTCGTAATATCATTGAATACGATACAAAGTGACACCCACTGCGAGGCAAACTTCATTACGTGATGGGTATAATCTCGTACACGGTAATGTCAAGGTTAGGTTCAACCCCCGACCACCTCGCTAGTGATCATTATGTAACAAATTGAATACACTGTTGCAGGTGTACGGGCTGAACCACACCCTAGGCTCAAAATTAACATCCCATACCCTGTATAACTGTAGCAGGTACTTCAATTTCTGATCTATATCCAAGCAATGATGGTACGCTAGATATAAACTTAAAGACTAATTTAAGACTAATCAGTGTGGGCTAGCAAATTTGGGATAAACAGCAGGAATGTCCTCAAGCACACCTGATTCAATGAAGTAATTACATAGTTCAAGATACAATAAGTCAGGTGGCCTGAAGTCTTTGACAGTGTCACATTCAATAATATAGTGTTCAAGTGTATGCTTTAAAGGTTTATCACAAAGTTTACATGCTGAGTGTTCCGGTATGGGTACAGCGTTACTAACTTGCCAGATGTGTCTGTATCCTAGCCTAATTCTGGCCACGACTACATCACATTGTCTGGTTCTGTCCTTATGCTGGCCATACCGGTACCTCTTGTCACAAAATTTTTCATATTTACTAATGCTACAACTGTCAGGTCTCTCTGCATTTCTCACTTCTTCTAGATCAGAGTTCATGATTCTGACTTGAATGTTTTTAATTACAGCATTGGACAGGCCAAGGTCACGGTCAACATTTTCTTTCTTACATGCCTCATTGGCCAGTCTATCAGCACGGTCATGATACCTGATTCCAACATGGGACGGAATCCACACAAATTCGATACGAAAGTTGTTCTCATTGGCAGTTATCACATTCCTTTTAATATCACATACAACTTTAGACATAGAGCCTGACGGGCTGTTCATTGATTTCAAAGCACTTTGAGAGTCACAGAATATCACCCCACCTCCATTTTCTTTGAGGTAGTCTGTGGCTAAGTAGATTCCAGTTAGTTCAGTTTGTGTTGTGCTGGCCCAGTTGTTCAGCCTTTGTTTGTTTGACACTATCATCTCTTTTTCTTTATATATTACAATTGCACAGCCTGTTCTACCTGTGTTTGTCTGCACAGAACCATCAGTAAAAGCATAACATTCACTTGATTTAATACTCTCTATGTGTCTGTTAATAGTTTCTAGTGTGACACATCTCACCACATCGGTGTTTAACATTTGCTTACTACCAACAGGAGTGTAATTAATAGGAACTGATATGTCCAGCCAAGGAGGAATGGCATTAATAGGTTCGTCTGGGGTGATTGGGACATTCAGTTTCAAGAGATCTGCAACACTTTTATGAAGCCACGCCCCAAAGAGAGTCTTTTGTGGAAGGTTAGCGAGATGGTCGGGATTACTTAGATAGAACATCAACTCAGTTTGAGCTGTAGTTTGAGAACCATTGTTCTTCAAAACTTTGACACAAAACATGGTATTAAGTAGAGCTATCCTCTCAGATAGGGAGGGCAGTCCGAGCTCTTTCCTCATGTTTACAATTCTGGTTGATTTTGGGCAACCTAGGATGATGTGCATGGCTTCATTTTGCACTACCTCAAGGCTGTTGAGTTGTTTAGGCGGAATAGTCACAAGATGGAGAGCATGATAGTCAACTACAGAACGAATGAAGTGAAGATAGAAAGTACGAGCATAGGTGATGTTAATTCCATAGCCCTTGCCAACAAGGGTTCTGAGGGGTTTAATGCGCTGCATTAGTTTGTCACGAAGGTTGCTGACAAAGTTTGCATCATTCACACAAATTCCAAGATATTTATAGGAGCTACATAGTTCCAAGGGCATGCTGTTAATGTTATAGTCAAGAGGCAGAGGGTGAGCAGGACGAGGATTGAGGACCCTCGTCTTGTCAACAGATATTATGAGACCACATTCAACAGTTCTACGAGCAAATACATCCAGCAAGGCTTGGAGCCTGAGTTTGGTTTGTGTCATAATGCAGATATCATCAGCATAGCATATTACGGCTTCGTTTGGCTGAACTGGAGTGTCAGCAATAAGCTTGTGCATCAGTATATTAAAGGGCATAGGACTTAACACTCCTCCCTGAGGCGTGCCAAGCTCAAATGATCTCATTCTGGTACTTTTAACTCCCCCTAAACAGAACACTGGCATACCTGTTGGACAGATAACCCTTTATCCATGTCAGGAGGATTTTTTTTTTTTTTTACGGGGACTAGCCCACTCGGGCACAGGTCACTGACCCACATCGGGGCCTGGGGGGCGAAAATTTAATAATAATAGTAATTCATAGTAAATCAAATTTATAATAAAAAGTAAAATAAAATAATAATAATAATAACACTGTAATAATGATAATAAAGAAAAGAAAAACAATAATCAATAGTGAGATTATAGCAACCAGGACCATGATTATAACAACCAGGACCATGATTATAACAACCACAATCATGATTATAACAACCAGGACCATGATTATAACAACCACGACCATGATTATAACAACCACGACCATGATTATAACAACCACGACCATGATTAAAACAACCACGACCGTGATTATAAGAACCACGACCATGATTATAACAAAAACGACCATTATTATAACAACCACGACCATGATTATAACAACCACGACATGATTATAACAACCACGACCATGATTATAACAACCACGACCGGATTAAACAACGGACGGTTGCGTGCTAGCCAAGCATAAGCATTCAAACTTTCACGCCTCGGTAAACTGTACCACCGGACTCGCCACCGGGCACGAAGGGCCCAAGATCACTTGTAATAATCTATACGCAAAACAACATAAGAAAATTAAAGTGTATGTTGATTTTGTGAGAAAGGAAGGTAAGTATGGTGTTAAAACCAGCAAATGTGACAGGTACGAAGGAGGGGTAAGGATCAGGACTTTCTATAACACCTCCTGTGAGTACCAGCGCAGTACACTTCTCAGGGTGGCTCTTACATACAACCAAGTACCTTACATAACCAATCATACTGTAATACATATCGTCTGTGTCTCCTCTCTCTCTCTCTCTCTCTCTCTCAAATTTATTTCTAATTAAAGGTGAACCACTGCGCTGTATCCCATCTGTCAAGGGCGGGTTTGAGGGAGGGAGGGGTGCCAGGTGAGAGCAATTAGTGTTCATTGTGTCGATTCATTAAGCTTTATACTGAGTTGGTGGTGACGAAAGGACTTCAGCCATTTGTGAAAACGATCAATGATGATGTCAATTTACATAATCAATAGTCATTCATATGTATGTATGTATGTATGTATGTATGTATGTATGTATGTATGTATGTATGTATGTATGTATGGATGATGACGACGACGACGACGATGACGATGATGATGATGATGATGATGATGATGATGATGATGATGATGATGATGATGATGAAGGTTTGTTTCTTAGTAATAATTTCTGTACATACTGTACATCTCTGGGTCTCAGAATGCATTTTAAAAGACATTTCAAATGAACTTAAACTCGTAAAATCCAAGCATTAAATACGACCTTATAATATAATGAATGAACTAAGAGACTGAACACAAGTACTAAGTACAGTATGTATGAATATGTGGAAATACATGTCAAACACAAACTCTCTATAATTCTTTCAACGTATAGCACCAAATAATATGCTTTTGTAAATACACTGAAGATAAGATTTTTTCCTTGCCAGCATCTCTCACACCTTTACCCCATCTCCCTTCCTCCACTGTCCATCTATCACTTTACCTTCAGCCTTACTAAGTGATAACCCAGGTCGTGTATGTACTAAAGGTCAAACATAACTTCACTGTGTACAACACCTCACTCTGCTCCCTTCACTCCCTCCTATCCCCGAGTGATGTATGGTGAAGTGCAGTCTGCCTGTGTGCGGGTTTATGGCATGAATGACAAGGAAAAAGTACAGATAAATCGGAGTAAATTGTGATAATCTTGAAGATGATTTTTATAACAAAGGTAATTCTTGCCTTAAAATGTTTAACGCGCACACACACACACACACACACACACACACACACATAATTATGGTCATTAGATAAACAATTGTCAAACCGGAATTATATATTTGCAATAATTTTCTCTCTCTGTCACGCCAACACCAGACACGCCTCCCTGGTCAGGTAATTCTTCCACAAGTTGTGAAGAAACACGACCTAGAATTAACTCTTAAGTCTCAGCAAGTTGTTCGGAATGTTTCTCGCCTTTCTTGCCTTCTCTCTTTCCTGGAAACTGTTGTACTGCAAACCAGCTTTATGAAATCACAAAATTATTTCTGCTAGTTACTATATTTTGTTAACAATGCTCTCTCTCTCTCTCTCTCTCTCTCTCTCTCTCTCTCTCTCTCTCTCTCTCTCTCTCTCGCTTTTTGTATGTTTCTAATGCATTTCCACAGTTTTGAAGTTAGGGAATTGAAAAATTGATAGGGAAGTGCTGGTGGCTCAGGGGCTGCATGCGAACTGTCTCCTATCTCCCTCTCGGTTATTACAGTTACAGTTAGTTTCTGTATCATTATAAGATTTCTGGGACAAAATGTGTCCTTTGTACTACTTATCTATTACGTACTTTTTATTTGAATCAATAGGAATGTACACCATTGAACTATATTTTACTAACTATAGTAATGACATTTACAATTTGTGAAAAAACTGCCATGACGTCACTGGACTGCTGAACATCAGACACTAAAGAACCCGGCAACTTGTTGTTATCAATTTCAGCGAGCCTCACCTTCTGCCAACTGCTTACCAGTCAGAGATCAGAGCGCTGCCAACCTCTTACCAGTCAGAGATCAGAACGCTGCCAACCTCTTACCAGTCAGAGATCAGAACGCTGCCAACTGCTTACCAGTCAGAGATCAGAACGCTGCCAACCTCTTACCAGTCAGAGATCAGAGCGCTGCCAACTGCTTACCAGTCAGAGATCAGAACGCTGCCAACCTCTTACCAGTCAGTGATCAGAGCGCTGCCAACCTCCTTCAGCGTCTTACTTGAGCCGTGGGTAAGCTGATCAGACTCAGATCAGTTAGTGCATTACCTTCTACAATCTACAGTATACATCTGGCCACTACTGTACTCAGTGCTCAGAGAGTTCACGACACAATCAATTAACTAGAGAGAAGAACAACAGCTCTGACACGAATAAGTTGATCAGAAATGACTCGACAACTACCGGAAGCAATTTGATTGTTGCTACAGGTGACAGAAAAGTGCATCTGTGGGGAGAATGGTGGACGTGTTAGAGAGAGGTGCTTGTGTGTTGGGGGAGAAGAAGAAACAGACGTCCGAAGTGGATAAAGAGGAAAGAGGGGACGGATTGAGGATGGAAGGTCGGGAGGGATGATGAAAAGAGGGCAACAAGACAGGGAGGGAAGAAGGAAGGTGGGAGGGCGGAAGGAAGTGAGGAAAAGCTGCAAGGGAGTAGGGAGGAAGGGCGGGAAGGAGGAGGCCAAGGTTGGGCGTCCACAAGGTAGCTGACGTTGCGGTGACCAGCCAGAAAATGGTGGTTGGTACTGAATGGCCCAAGAGATGAATGGAAGCGACCAGGAAGGCTGACTGGCTGCATTGATTAAGTAATCACGTTCGGGAGAGAACCAGGGGCAGGGGTATGGAACAAGGGGCGATTAGCGAGAAAGGAGAACACTGAAAACGTTTCAGGGAGTGGCGGTGCAAAAAAAAAAAAAACGTTAGAGGTGGGGCGGGATAGAAAACGTTTACGGGGAAGAGTGGCACCAATTTTTTTAGGGGGAAGGGTGGTACAAAAAAACTGTATGGGGAAGAGGGATACAATTTTACGGGGAGGGGCGATACGAAAAAGTGCTGAGGGATAGAGGAAATACATAACACGTTTAAAGGTGGGGTGGGGGAGGGGGGCAAGTTGCGAGGAAGAAACGAATAAAAAACCTTTCGGAGAGTGGATAATATAAGAAACATTCTGGGAAATGGAGTGGTATTAAAAAAACGTTCTACAGGTAGGTGAGAGGATACCATATAAAACGTTTTAGATGAGAAGGCACCATATAAAACGTTCTAGATGAGAAGGCACCATATAAAACGTTCTAGATGATAGGGTATCATAAAAGAAGTTCTAGATGAGAGGGAGAATACTGTGAGGAAGCCTGAACGGAAAGGGTGAGACATGAAAACGTTTGTAGGGAAGGGGTGAGACCAGATATATCCTGGGGAGGGGTAGTAGAGTATCATGTTAAGGTCATTATGAGGGAGGAGAAGTAATAGTTACGAGGCAGGATAAGTGAGGAGGAGGGGGAGGAAGGATGGGTTATGTAATGGGAAGAGGGACTGAGAAGGAATAATGGTAAGGGAGTAATGGAAGGGGAAGGAAGTGAGGCAGGGTGAGTAAGGTGGGAGTGAGGGTATCAATAGAAGAGGAGGGTGTGTAGGTGAGGGTGGGTATCAGGGCAGAGGAGGAGGGAAGGGGGCGGGGTGGTGTCAGGGGAGGTGAGGAGGGAGAGTGAGGGTGTCAGGGGAGAGAAGGAAGGAGTGAGGGTGTCAGGGAAGAGTGGAAAGAGGTTGAGGGTGTCAGGGGAAAGAGGATGGAGGGGTGAGGGTGTCAGGGAAGAGTGGAAAGAGGGTGAGGGTGTCAGGGGAAAGAGGATGGAGAGTGGAGTCAGGGGGGAGAGAGAGGGGGTGGTCTCAGGGAAGAGGTAGGGGGTGAGAGTGTCAGGGGAGAGAGGGACGGGTGAGGGTGTCAGGGGAGAGAAGGAAGGAGTGAGGGTCTCAGGGGAAAGAGGTAGGGGAGTGAGAGTGTCAGGGGAGAGAAGGAGGGAGTGAGGATATCAGGGGAGAGAGGGAGGTGTAGAGGATGTCAGGGGAGAGAGGGAGGAGGGTGAGGGTATCCAAGAAGAGAGTGAGGGTGTATAAACATGTCATGAGCATAAAACAAAACAGTGAGGATGGGAAGGTGAGAGCCTGTTGTGTAGGGTTGATGGAGGTTCGAGTTATGTACAATAAAATTAATATATCACTATCCTGACGACACCAAGTTTTATATGTGGTTTCTCAATGTCCAATCATTCTCTTTTCCTTGTGACATCACGCCACCGCAGGCAGAAGACAGGCGAACGCTCATCTGGCGATAGTTTTCATAAGAGCGCCAATACAGAGTGAGAGGGAACGATAGGCGCCGTCGACTGCTTGTTCTGACTCTGTGCTTGTGGTAGAGTAAATAACGTCTTACTTTCGACAACCACGCCAGCTCCTTCATAAGAAATTTGTCCGATGGTTTATATTAATTTTGTTATAATTATTTTCTACAAGACCAGGAAACTCTGATAACGCCTAATATATTCTCTCTCTCTCTCTCTCTCTCTCTCTCTCTCTCTCTCTCTCTCTCTCTACGCATGTGACAAATATCTAGAATCATTGGAGGGTTTGACAGAATTAATTAATACAAGACGTTCACTAATCTTTGACGATCAAAATCTTATTGCTCATTAATATTTGCATTACTTTAGATTGTCAGAAAATAAATCAATACCACACACACAAAGTTCAGAAATATTAATAACTATGAAATATCAGTTATAATTGCATTGTGTGTGTGAGTCACGTTCCTAGGGGTTCACATTTAAGGTTTTAGCAATATGGAAAAGTCATCGTCCCTTTGGCAGCTTGATTAAAACAAAAATTTTTCCCCAGCTCCAGAGATAGTGATCAATGTGAGAGTGAGTAGCCTCCTGCCTCACTACGTTGGTGACACGGATCATTTATATCTACAAGAACTGTGAAAAAATCTCATGACCTTATTAGATTCATAAAATATTTCATGTCATTCACATTAAAATCCTTCAACACAGAGGATGTCGTGGTGGTGCGTGAGTGGGTAGATAGAGGGAAGTATTATTTGAAATATTTTACTTTAACGTGGAGGAAAATCTTCAAAACCTCATCAGGAATACTAAATTTTTTTATACTCTTCATATCAAGATCCATTTAAGACAGTTTATTGCTAACACATTAGTGAAAGAAGACAGAGACATACAGTAACTATGTTGTTGTCATGAAGAGTCATTCAGTGTTATTTAAATTTTGAAAATTGTAAAGAACTTATGGATCACCTGAAGAACCTCCACCCCATGAGGTCTAAATTAAATTTCTTAGATGATAAAATGTCAACTAGAAACGCACCAATACATTGACCATGCCACTTTTTATCCACGGCAGATGGGTATGGTGGGTGGTGAATGCTGTTATAGAAGTATACCATAACTCAAACTGCTTTATTCCTAAACGTTTGAGTACGACGTTAAACACTTGGGTGCAATAAATTAACTCATTTAGATATATCATCACCTTTTATTACGATGATTTAATCCTTGAAGTATTTTTCCCCTCAGTGAGTGGACTGTACTAAGAGGGTAAATCATAGTGGTCACGATGTTTAAGTTAACTGAAGAGTGAAGGAGGTGGGGAGAGAAAAGGTTTAGGATTCGACTCTTAGGTATTAACTGATCATGAAGAAAATATAATAATTTAATATTTAAAACATTCGTAAATACAATAAATGCTGAGAAGGGCAAATAAGTAAGCACACACACACAAACGCACACACACACACACACACACACACACACACACACACATCACTACCAGTGAGGTAGGCCTACAACCACGGGTTTTCTCCACAATACCAGCAGTGAGGCAGGCCTAAATAAACGCGTTTCCTCCATCCTACCACCAGTACCAAATTATCAGTGATTCATATATAACCTGTATTAACTCCATGTCTCCTATTTGTATTGAAAACTTTTGTTAACCAATCCACTCCCTAGTATCACTATACCTAGTACTGTAAGTCATTTTTGTCCATAGTATATTTTCTGCCGTACTTTTCAAAAAATAGTATTTTCTTCTTCTTCTTCTTCTTCTTCTTCTTATTATTATTATTATTATTATTATTATTATTATTATTACTACACACACCCTCACACACACACACACACATCATGGGATAAGGACACGTTGAATTGGTATTCCCATAACTGCCTTGTTCAGCCTATTGACCCTTTCTCAACTCCCTCCCTTTACTCCCTCCTCTCCCTTGGAATATACCAACAAACTCCCACCGAGAAGACAGAACAAAGATTGATGATTAATCTACAACTAATACAAAGATGAAAGTGGCCGGAAAGACCTACGCTGTTAGTGATACTTTCCTGGGTGGATCACAGTGTCATCCTGCTGTTAAAATACATCATTCTATCAGTTTAGGACATACCTGTTACACCATCCTCAATAAAACATCCTTCCACCTCGGGTCCTCATCCACGTGTTGTTGTTGGACACCACAGTAGCATCAAGCCAACACGGCCTCACACAGATAGCTACAAGTCCACCCCCTCTTCCAGCCATTGTATATTTGATCAGATTTATGACTTGTATTCTCACTCGGTGTTATTCATCTTTTTGGGCTGAAATCCCGTTAAATGACCCCACTCCTTAATGTCACTGTAGATGATTATTCAGCGAAGTCATCATAAAAGCCTCCATTGCTCCAATGTCAATAAGCAATGTCATGCATGTATCACTTCTGCCCACTTGTTTGTTTTCAGCTTTTGATTTTTTCCATATATCGGTAATTATTTTAAACAGACACTCGTACTGGACAAACTCTCTCTCTCCCAGTGATCGTGATGTATTCTCTCACCCCACAGATTATCCACAAGGGGCAAAATATACAACAAAAATCATCATCCATTCAGCTTTAGTATGAGTCCAACTCATTATTCACAGGTTTCCTCTCACATAACTTGGATTCCTGGGTGACTTTTAACATAGCTCTTCGGAATAACGCAAATATTCACACACGCTTTGTTGCCAAGAGAGAAAGAGAGAGAGAGATAGAGAAGGAATGTTGTTGCCGAATTCAAATATATCTCGTATTCTCTTCCCCAGGAATTGGCGATTGTCGCCGGGATGTATAACAAGATTCAGATATGTGCAGTTGTTTCTTTCCTATAAAGGCTACAAGTCAGATGGACATATTAAAAACTTTTGTAGTTTCGTGTGACGATTTATACAAGTCACTTATAGTCAGCCAACTGAAGTCTTACATAGTTAGTTTAGTGTCCAATTCTAAACTGAAATACCGCAACGCGTTCGTTTGGGGATATTTCATTTTCATTAAATTAATTCATTTTATTTGGAGTAGATGGTTTAGTTCTTGAATCACATCTACCGATGTCCAAAGCTCCGCCCTCGTTGTCTATCACTATGAGAAGGAGTGAGTCCAGTTGGTCAGTGCACAATCATCTGAATGAGTCTCCTTGTTAATCAATGGATCATAAATCTTGAGGCAATATTCAGTGCTGGACCTGAAGATGAAGCAATAAACCCAAGAGATAAGTTTAAAGAGACACGATGCAATACAGGCAGTTCTAAATATTGGTTGGATGTGGTTATTACGCTCGTCTCCTACTCTCCCCTTACATTCTCAGTTGGAGTGAAAGTGGAGAGATGTAAAACGCACAGACCAAACATGAATATATATATATATATAGATAGATAGATAGATACCCACAGTAGAAACACACACACACATACACACACACACTACATCCTTGACAACCGGAGGGTCAAGACCTATCGGGCGCCAGCTCCTTCAACGTAGCTGCCCCTGCCAATGTTGCATTATTCTTCAAGTCCCTTTCCTCGACCCAGCCTCACCACCGGGCTATCAACATAATCCCGCTAAAAGTGACAAGTTCGTTTTGGAAAGAAGTGGGATCAATGTTGAGCAGTGATGAACAGTGTTGAAGCCAGTGAATTCGGCACAAGACAGTACCAGCGAAAGCCGTGACCCACCAGTGAGGTCTACACCCAGAGATATGCACCCCTGGGAACCGACCACCATCTTCTGAGTAGCCAGTGTTAATCAGTCCATTCTAGGAACAACTGTGCGTCGGCTTTACACCTGACCATACGATAACACAACACCACTTAGCAGAGAGTGAGGTACTGTGACACCACCCCACACCACCCGGTGCCCCCATGACCACGTGAGGTCCTTCATATCAACACCCGAGGACGAGTTGCTGCACCACGTGAACACCACACCACCCAGTGTCTCCATGACCACGTGAGGTCCTTCATATCAACACCCGAGGACGAGTTGCACCACCACCGCTAAACCACCCAAGTTCACCATGGACCACGTGAGGATCAATGTTGACACCCGAGGAACAGTGTTGAAGCCACGTGAATACCACACCACAGTGACCAGCGAAATGACGTGACCCATGACCAGTGAGGTCTCACACCCAGAGATACGCACCACTGGGCACCGACACCACTTCTGAGTAGCCAGTGTTAATCAGTCCATTCTAGGAACAACTGTGCGTCGGCTTTACACCTGACCATACGATAACACAACACCACTTAGCAGAGAGTGAGGTACTGTGACACCACCCCACACCACCCGGTGCCCCCATGACCACGTGAGGTCCTTCATATCAACACCCGAGACGGTTGCCTTTCGTGAACACCCGGGTATCTCACGGCCGTGAATTAGCCTTCATATCAACAACACCGGACGAGTTACTACTTTCACGTTGTCTCCACGACCGCCAGGTCCAGCGCTCTTTTCGAGGACAGAGTTACTACTGGCTGAACACAGTGTCTCCGTACGGCAAAGTTATCATCATGCCGAGGACAGGTTGCTACCCATGAACACCCAGTATCTCCTTGACCCATGCGGTCATCATATCAACACCCGAGGACGAGTTACTGCACCACGTGAACACCACACCACCCAGTGTCTCTATGACCACGTGAGGTCCTTCATATCAACACCCGAGGACGAGTTACTGCACCACGTGAACACCACACCACCCAGTGTCTCCATGACCACTTGAGGTCCTTCGTATCAACACCCGAGGACGAGTTACTGCACCACGTGAACACCACACCACCCAGTGTCTCCATGACCAGCCCAGGCCCGGGCCATCAACTGTAAACTATAATAATTTGTATGTTCAATCATTGTTCCTTCTCCTTTCAGTAATGAAAGCTTTTGTTAAACGACCCACCCACCCCATGTCTTTATATGTAATAAGTCATTTTTGTCCAATGTATATTTTCAGCCTTCGGGTTGTTGAACTTTTTTCAATAAACCGTTAATTATTATTATTATTATTTTTATTTTACACACACACACACACACACACACTAATGATAAAAATAAACTACATTACAGTAAGTTTATCTTTGTATCCCATAATGTTCCCCTAAACTCTGGGATATGAACTCCTTTACATGCAAAGACTTTCACTCAGATGTCGTGGCAGGGAATCTGGTGACTCTCTGCTTTTTAAAAATTTAACTCGAGTTTTCACGCTTAAGACCATGTTACGAGAGTGAGGTTATGCATAAGGGAATGGGAGAGAGAGAGAGAGAGAGAGAGAGAGAGAGAGAGAGAGAGAGAGAGAGAGATGTAATTATTGATACAAATAAGATTCTTCACTCATTACACCAGTGACTTACAGGTTAATTAAAGACCTGCCCTGACCTGACGTGACCTGACCTCATTTACCCACCAACCTTTCGATGAGCTTTAGTTTGTTCATTTCGTTTTTCTTTGGTTAATATTTTACCAGGGACATTTTTTTAACCCGTTGAGTACGATGGCATAATCCCTTGTGTAAGATGACAACCCCTTGACTACGGTTATATATCCCATTGAGTACATTGACAGTTCCATTTCAATTTCTAGATCATCGTACTTAATTATTATTGAAAGGTTTAAGATATCATGCTAGAGAGGTTAACACCCGTATTATTAAACAACATCTTCCCTTGAAGAGGGTCGTCGTGTTTCAACCCGAGTTTTAAACTAAATGAGTCCTGAGGGACACCACAGTACTGTACTTAGCCGGGTTGTGTGGCGGTAAAATTAAAAAACAATCAATATTCTAAATTAATTTCATTGGAATTGATTAATTTTACCGCCACACCGCCCCGTTAAGTACTGTACTGTGGTGTCCCTCAGGACTCATTTAGTTTAAAACTCGGGTTGAAACACGACGACCCTCTTCAAGGGAAGATGTTGTTTAATAATACGGGCGAGAGTCATTGTACTCAAAGGGTTAAAGACAGATAGAATTTACAAATAGAGAAATAAAGACACAAAAAAGCAGTAAAGATATTAAAGAATCTGAAATTGGGCACAAAAAGACAGTAAGTAATAAAAAAAAAGTTAAAGCCAAAAAATTAGTCAAGAAAATGAAAGAAAGTGAAAGAAAGAAAAAGAGGCAATAAAGAAGGTGAAATTAGTGAAATAAAGCCAAAAAGCAATAAAGAAAGTGAAGGAAAGTGAAATAAAGAAAAAAATCAGCAAAGAAGATGAAAGAGATCAAAATAAAGATAAAACGCAGCAAAGACAAAAAAAAACAGTGAAGAAAATGGAATAGAGACAAAAAAGAAGGAAAGGTTCATGAAAAAAATTAAATGAAGGCAAAAACAATAAATAAAATGAAACAAAGTAAATTAATGGAAAATAAGCCATTAAAATACCGAGTAAGGAAGGAACGACCTCCTCCTCTCCCATAAAAAAAAAACATATATGATAATAACACAAGAGGGAACACACTAAGCCTGACACGTTAATAAAGGTGCCAGACCGGCTCACCTCTTCACAGTTGAGGCTAACACTAACGTCAAGCCGCTCATCAAGACCAAATTCCTCTCTACCTTCAATGTTGATATTATGCATGAATAAATCTTAACATTCTATAATTATTTGACCAGATTATGATTAGTTTATGTTTAATTCGTCCTTTTTTAACTTTAACTTCCTGGAAATCTAATTCGATATATTTCAGTTCCATGAATTTTATAATTAAAATTTCTTAAATTTTTGTTCCCTGCTTCCAAGCATTGGGTTCAATGTTATGTTGATGCTATTGATGGTGTTGCTTCTGTTGATAATGTTGCTTCTGTTGATGTAACTGCATCTGTTGATGGTGTTGTTTCTGTTGATGTTGCTTCTGTTGATGATGTTGGTTATGTTGATAATGTTAATTCCGTTAATGTTGTTTCTGTTAATTTTGCTGTTTCTGTTGATTTGCTTCTGTTAATGTCATTTCTGTTAATTTTGTTGTCTCTGTCGTTGTTGCTTCTGTTGATGATGTTTCTTCTGTTGATGATGTTTCTTCTGTTGATGATGTTGCTTTTGTTGATAATGTTGCTTCTGTTGATGATGTTTCTTCTGTTGATGATGTGATCTTCTGTTGATGATGTTGCTTTTGTTGATAATGTTGCTTCTGTTGATGATGTTTCTTCTGTTGATGATGTTTCTTCTGTTGATGATGTTGCTTTTGTTGATAATGTTGCTTCTGTTGATGATGTTTCTTCTGTTGATGATGTTGCTTCTGTTGATGATGTTGCTTTTGTTGATAATGTTGCTTCTGTTGATGATGTTGCTTTAGTTGATAATGTTGCTTCTGTTGATGATGTTGCTTTTGTTGATAATGTTGCTTCCGTTAATGTTGTTTCTACTGAGGTCGTTTCTATTGAGATTGCTGCTGTTTTTAGTGTTGAATTTGTTATGCTGCTGCTGTTTTTACTATTGCTATATTGTTACTGCTGTTACCGTTATTACTAGTACTGTTGATGCTACGTTTGTCAACTCCAACGAACTTGCTTCTACAACTCGTACTGTTTATATTTTAGATGATGATGCTACTTGTTATGTAAATGGCCTTGCCTCGACACCTTTAAGTCTTTTATTTCAACTGTTGTCGTTTTTTACTTATTCTGCTATTGGTGTTAATGGCTTCATCTAGACAACTTTAAGTCTTTTGTTTCAGCTGTGTTTGTTGTTGTTTGCTGTTGATGCTACTAGTGTAACTGGCCTTGCCTCTACAGCTTTTTTTTTAGTCTTTTGTTTCAGTTGCTGTTACTGTTGGCTTTATTGACATAAGTGGCTTTACCCCAGCACGTTTTAATCTTTGCAACAGTGAGTGTCAACAAACAGCTTATACTGCCAGGGTAGTACAGTATGATGGGCCTCCATGTTACGACGGTGTTAAATAAACAAATCAACACTTGTGTTTTCCCTTTTTTTCCTGAGGAGTGTGAGGGTAGGGAGAGGAACCAGGAGTCACGACGTGACCCACCTGGCAGTGAAGAGATGAAAGTGATTCATGGAAGGGAACCGGTTGGAGAAGAAGTCTTTACTGCCATGACTGTTATTCTTAATGTTTATCTTATTGATTGTACTACTAATGCTGGTATTACTGCTTCCATTGCTATTGTTGCTGCTCCTGATGGTTATTGTTACTTTTTTACGGAGAATAGCCCACTCGGGCACCGCTCATCAACCCACAACGGGGCCTAGGGAGCGAAAAAATAAGAGTAAAAAGAAATTAAAAGTAAGAAAAGAAAAAGATTATATTAATCTACACCACGAAGATGACGGAAAACCAGCTATTTGAAGTGAGACGGATTGTATGAGTATGGAATCACAGAAGAAGTCAGAGCATTCCACAGTTTGGCTGTGTGAGGAAAGAAGGATGTACTATAACGGGTTATTCTAGTCACTAGTGTGACCGACATCCACAGAGGAACAGGTGGGCACCGCGGGCAAGAAGTGTGTTACGAGTCCACGGCCTTGCCGGCGGTACACAGGATGCCAAATCCACCGAACATTGCCCGTTAAAGTACCTGTAAAGGAGAGATAGTGAAGCAACATTGCGGCGAAGAGGAAGGGAAAAAAAGATTATCAACTAAAGGAGGAGAGTTACTAAGACGAAATGCCTTTGATTCCACCCTATCTAATCGTTGGACAGAAGAAAGCCACCCCAGATATGAGAGCAGTACTCCAAGTTAGGACGAATGAATCCCTTATATATTTGAAGAAACTGTTCGCGAGTGAAGTAGCTGGGTGTTGACAGGCTGGGTGTTGACAGGCTGGGTGTTGACAAGATGGGTATTGACCAGCTGCGTGTTGACTGGCTGGGTGTTGACAGGCTGGGTGTTGACAAGATGGGTATTGACCAGCTGCGTGTTGACTGGCTGGGTGTTGACAGGCTGGGTTTTGGCAGGCTGGGTGTTGAGAGACTGGGTGCTGACAGGCTGGGTGTTGAGAGACTGGGTGTTGGCAGGTTGGGTGTTGAGAGACTGGATGCTGACAAGCTGGGTGTTGACAAAATGGGTATTGACGGGCTGGGTGTTGACTGGCTGGGTGTTGACTGGCTGGGTGTTGACAGGTTGATTGTTGACAGGCTAGGTATTGACAGGCTGGGTGTTCCAATAAGATCACAGTCCCACTCACTAGTCACATGTGCCTGGCTATCTAACAATATTGCTTTCTTTTTCTTCCCATCTATTTTTTCTTCTATTATTTATTCTCCCTTTTACTCTATGTTTATCTATTTATTCATCTATCTATAGGCCTATGTCTCTTTGCTTTTTATTTAACAATCTATTCCGCTATACGTCACAGTGATTGCATATTTATCTATCATATTTTCTTTCTTTTACTCTCCATATATCTTTTCATCTCAATCTATCAACTTTCTCTTTGTGTCTACTTATCCTTTATCTATCTGTCTATTTGCTAAACTTATTTCATCGTAAAGAAAGAAACACAGCGAAGAAAAATTTAGTTTGGGGAACTAAAGGAGAGTGTCAGGTGGAATGAGACAACCACCTGGGAGCCTCCATGGGGCAGGTACAACAGCTGTGAATACGGAAGTTTGGCAGCGTAAACACCTCTAGGGCGGAGGGTAAAGGAAAGGCGGAGGGCAGGCGGAGGGTAGGCGGGTGGGCGGGCGGGCGGGCGGGCGGTGGACAGGGAAGATGGTGAAGGACGGAAAACGGAGATTAAGGAGGGTGGAGGGAAGAGGGTATGAGTCAGAAGGCCGTGTAAGGAGGACGAAGGAAGGATGATTGAGAATGGAACAGATAGATGGAGGAAAATGATGGATACTGAGGGTGGTAGAAATAAATGAGACAAGAAAGAGAGAGAGGGATTAGATAACTTAAAACGAATGGAGGAAGATTAGGAGAGAAAAAGGGAGAAAAATTAAAGAAAGGATGGAAAATGAAAGAGATAGGAAGACAGAGGAAGATAGAGTGAAGGAGATGTGATGACAGAAATAAATGACAGACATGGATGGAGGGACAGAAAGATATTACAACTGTCAAGTAAGAGATATTATACGTCTCTCGTGGGAACAGTGCCGAGTGGAGTTAAATAAGAATGAATAACTAAATAAGGAAAAGAACAAAGAATTAGAAGGAAAGAAAGGAAGAAAGCTTAAGACAGACAGACAGACAGACAGACAGACAGACAGACAGACAGACAGAAAAAACACATGTATTAACTGAGCAATGGCAGCATCTTTAACTCTCAGATTAGGCAAAATGTTGTTAAACGGGACCGAGGTATCTGTCTACTGTCACTTGCTGAGGAACAGGTGAGAGTAACAGTGATGGAAGATATAATGATCATCTCGGTGTGGGTGTTTGTGAGTGTCTCCTATCACTTTCTATTCTCTCCTATTTTTTCCTTTTATGTCATACTCTCTCTCTCTCTCTCTCTCTCTCTCTCTCTCTCTCTCTCTCTCTCTCTGTTACAATCACATATTGTAGTATTTACCCCAAACCTTGACTCGACACACCGTAAAATCCCCTGTCCAAGCACCGTATAATATATGTATTAGTTGAATCTATAAACCCGATAACCCCTCCAACATGTTACCTGTGTCAGTTACCTCTTTAATAACTCACCTCTAAATAATTCATTTAACCATGTTAGTAAAAATTTATGTCAATGTTTGTCATAATTTTTATAGAGTGGAATTTTTCTGTGCAAGGTTGGACGAGTTGCCACGTTCAGGTGTTTTTTTTTTTATTTTTTTTTTTAGGTTAAGGTGGGGAATGGATGGAAGGCATGCTGGGGCTCAAGGCACAGCCAGACATGAGGGATGGAGAAGTCACAACATATAGTCGTGGGGGGAAAGGTTGGAAAAGAAGTTTAATGAGTTAAACAGAGGGGGACGACACCCCTTGTTTTACATATTACAGAGTTGCTTAATATGTCAATGGATACCTTGTCTTTGTTGTATTCTCACAGGAAGATCTTTAAATATGATTGTCACTATCATGTATATTTGGTTAGTAATTGCTAGCTTATAATTATTTTTATTTTGTTTCCGATTATATTTCTAAATAAAAACAAAATCTATGAACTAAAAGCTAATATTTTTACGTATTTCTCCAGGATTCATAAATTAAGAGTACCCAAGTAAGTTTCAGACAGGGAGCAAGATACGACCTAGAGGTGGGGAAAGAACTGGGCATAGCCTCGTAACATACACACACACACACACACACACACACACACACACAACACACACACACACACACACACACACACACACACACACCAAGGAAGAGAAACGAGATAAATTAGAGGTGACAAAAAAAGTCAGGAAGAACTCCCTTGACCTGATAACTCGGAGACAGTGAGAGACGAGGAAGCTGAGAGGCAGGAAAACCAATTTCAACCTGGAGGTAAGATAAAGGACACCAAGGAGAAAGAAAGACCCAGAGACTCTAGAAGACGTGTACATAAATGGAGATGAAGAGGAGATAAAGACCCCACAGAAGCTTTAAGACTTAAACATAAACAGAGATGAAGAGGAGAGAAAATGACCTGGAGAAAAAAAAAAAGACATTAACATAAGCAAAAGAAAAGAAGATGAAGATAAAAAAAAATACAGCAAAATAGGAAAAAGAAAGAGAGGTGGAATGGCAAGACACTGTGAAGAGTCTCGGTAAGGTGGGGCTCTAACAGGAGGTTGTGAGAAGCCAGAGTTGTATACAGAAACATAACTGGTGAACTCTCCTACTCCCGACCATTCTCAGAGAACCTTATGATGTACATCGCAGTAACACAATAACTCGGATTATCAAAAGTTTTACATGCGAGTAGCAATATGGGTAGTGGTATGTTGTGGGAGGGAGAGGAGGAATGACTGTGGGAGCCGTGTAAAGGGTAGATAAGTGATGACAGTAATGGGAGGTGAGAGTGGCGGGGCAAGCGGTAGGGGATGAAATAGAGGGTCAGTCATAGCGACAAAAATGATGAGGGTATTAATAGTAGTAGTGGTGATGGTAGATACAATGGTAGGGGGCAATGGTAGAGTCATGATAATGGTATGAACAGTCTAGTGGTAAGGGCAATTTAATGGTTGAGGCAGGGGTAGTGTGGGACCACATATGTACTAGGAACTGGTTAAAGCAAAACGAAACATTCGGTGAACAGAGGATATGACCATAGAGTTGGTACCGTACACATCAGGCTGTGTGTGTGTGTCTGTGTGTGTGAACCTCTTATAGTTCCTGCATGGAGTGTCAGGACCCTTCTGGATACTGGCACAAATGAGTGTCCTGAAAGAAGAACCGCCCTTGTGGCAAAAGAGCTGGATAGGTATAACATCGACATAGCAGCCATTAGTGAGTCTCAGCTCCCAGATGAGGGTCGACTCACAGAACGGGAATCTGGCTATACCTTCTTCTGGAAGGGTAAGCCTGCTGTGGAGAGAAACTGCATTTGTGGGGTTGGCTTTGTCAGCCCCCAATGCATCCTACATAGGCTAACTGAAATGCCTGTTGGTATCAACGAGCGCCTCATGACACTCCGAGTCACACTGAATCATTTACGTCATGCCTTCTTCATCAGTGCATACACCTCAACACTGGATGCAGGGGGTGACATCAAGGAGACCTTTTACTGCAGATCTTGACAGAGTGCTAACCTCTATCCCTAGAGAAGGTAAAGGTGTGCTCTTTGGTGACTTCAATGACATAGCTGGATGATCGTCATACTCGATTCGAGTGACAGCAAAGTAGTAGCAGTAGTAGTAGTAGTAGTAATGTGTGCAGTTCAGGAAAAATTATCCCAAATCTCCGTGAACCTAAGGTAGTACTTTATATATCTCTAGAGTATATATATAGAATTTGTGATTGATTTATCTAATGACAGTTTTCCATTTTAGGTACTTTATCATTATTCATTTCTAATAATTCACAGAAATATTCTATATGTGGAAGTGAATGATAAGCAAAGGAAAGAAAAGATAAAAAAAATCCTGAGAACTCAGTAAAGAAAGACAGGAAAACGAAGAGACTAAGAATTAATTTGCAGATCATTAGTCGTGTGGACACAACGTGAAGCGGGAGCAACAGCCGACAACACCTAGCAACTAACTGAAAGGTGCGACACCCCCAGGTAGGAGAAGGTAAACACAATGATACCTGGGAGTGTAAACAAGGCTGTCGAGACGAGCGAGACGAAGGTAAACAGGTGAGTGAGAGCATAACATCCCATTTATTTTATTTTTATTAATTCAGAGTTAATTTTACAGGTAGAAATAATAGGTCAGGTATACAGGTACAGGCGGAGGATTGGTAAAAAACACAGAAACCAGTACACGTTCTGTACTGGTAAAAATATAGTGGTACAGGTACAGACTCAATACAGGTAGGGACACTAGTATCTGGACAATGAACTGAAATGTGCAAACTTTATAAAGAAAATAAATGTTGAACTCATTTTCCTTGGCGTGTTTTATGTAACGCTTACACTTATATGCATATTTCCCATAAACACTATTGATAAAAACGAATGGTCTCTTCTGTCTACGATAAAAAAAATGCAACGACTAAAATACGAGGAATTTAAAAAATAACCTCTTTTACACATTTGCAAATGAGCTGCCAGGGATATTAATAACTGTGTAATGTCCAGGAGCTGGTGCATATACTCAAAGGATACAGATTTGTTTTTATTTATTATGATAAATACATAATGAAAATAGTATCATCTGTATTTGTTATCATAACATATTTCTGTGTTTCAATAACTAAGGATTTTAAGAACCTACTCTGAATTAGTTAATACCACAGACAACAAAAATTAGATATTCATTCGTCTCTAATTCAAATTGGACTGTTATTATTATTATAAAAAAATCAAGAAACGAAAATTTTCCTGTTCTGTTTCAAATGACATATCACAGTCACCTGTGCCTTATATATTGAACACTTCATGATAAATACATTAAAGTAATCTATCACCACTGTATTCATCTGAACATATCATAGTTGAGGCATGAGTGAGTTAACAAAGTAGCGGATTAGGGCATAGTCTTGTTATACAAGTAGACACACAGGTAACGACAGAAACAGTAACCACACTATAACTCACACGATGTCCACGCAATAAACCACAGAAAAGATGAAACTTTATTCAAAAAAGTAATTATAAATTTATGACCTGTAATATGCCAACACACTGACGTAGCCATAAGACTCACCAGTCATCACCCTCTTTGTTATTAGCCATGAGGCTAATAACACTTTTATCCTGGAAAAAAATAGACAAAGGCTTATAATTGTTATTATTATTTTGTAATCCGTAATTACGTCAATGCATATCCAATCCCAATAACAATGAAACATGTTGCGTCATTGATCCAATAGAGAGCACAGTAGTTATAAAGGAGCACTGGGGTAGCGGTGTTCCTCAACAAGTGTGCTTCATTCACAGGTGACCAGTTACAAACGGTGCTTATAGTCTGCATAACTCTACATAATGTTCGTGTATATTTCGTGTATTTCTGGAATTATTTTTTTTTTGTTATATAGTTTTAATACGTCCCAACGGCTAGGATTTATGCACACAGGATTCACATCGGTTTCTGCCCCAAACAACACCTCTTTGAAATAAGAGAAGAACTACTAAAATTCGAGATAAAGAAATAAGTCTTTATTCAAGACATCTTCAGAGGCCTCTGAAGATGTCTTGAATAAAGACGAAAGCTAAGGTACTCCGTTGTTTCCCTTTTCCCGTGTGATTTTATCAAAATATATATATATATATATATATATATATATATATATATATATATATATATATATATATATATATATATATATATATATATATATATATATATATATATAATTAAGAGGTATACATTTATTCTCTTATTTCGTCGATTATTTGGCACTGCACGAGCTGGTGACGAGGCTGGCACTGGATAGTAAGGTGTGTGAGCGAAGCTGACGTTGTATAGACAGAAAATGAAAAAACTGCGGATGCTTTGTCCTTGTATCCGCTTATGGTGCTGGAGTGAAAGACTTGAAGGCATTACTGGAAGTCGATAGACGGAACTAGTTTCCTGTATTGTGGAGCGGTTGCTTCAAGTGGGAGCAGCGTCAGAGAAGACACGCACGAGGCTGTGTTGCTGGAAACCTCGAATTATTTGGGTATATGTGAGGTCTAAAACGAGTAAGTCCTTGTGGAATGGTGTGGCATTAGTCGCATTGTGTTTATGTAGCCACCTGTTTTGTTTTTTTCTATTTACCTATATTTTATACAATAGACCTAAGATGTCCCGCTGCTACGACTACAATAAAAAAGTGTTTGATAATCCTGTAAAGACAATGATACAGTACAGGGGGTAAATCTCTTATTTATATGTCCACGCATATGTCCTTATCTGTTACAAATATTACAAGTGAGAAATTAATGTATTTCTCTTTAGTCTGTACTCACCCCTGAAGATGTGAATTACACGAAAGCGCTTGGGAACTTCGTGTTTTCTTCTTTCCTTGTGGTTATCAGCATATACCTAGATCACGCGCACCTACAGTGATTTACTTGCATATATATATATATATATATATATATATATATATATATATATATATATATATATATATATATATATATATATATATATATCAGTTGCCTTTGAAGATGTCTTGAATAAAGACGAAAGCTAAGAGAGGGAGATAAGGGGTGGGTTATGGGACTGGAAGCAGGGAACATGCCGGCAAGGGGTGAGTGGGCGAGTATGAGGCGTGAGCGGGGAGCCAGCATCGCTTAGCAACGAACCAGTCAGGTCACTATAATAATAATGACCCCTGGCCACACCTCGCTCTCCACTGTCGCACTGTGTTGATCATTGGTCAACAATCGGATTTGCCGATTGTGTGTGTGTGTGTGTGTGTGTGTGTTTCTTGTGACACCTGTAGTATTTCTCACCTTACCCATCTAACTACCTGTGGTCCTACGAATTCTTCTATGAAATTCGTACAATGTTTTATCCTTTATAATAGTTGGATCACAAGGAGCTGTCATGCATGCTGGTGCAGATAAGAAGTCTGTACAGAATTCGCACACTCGTAAAACAAAAACAAAATATGTCATAATTAGTTATTGGACTGAACTATAGGTAGTATTCGCGGCTTAAACCTTAAAGATTCATATCCTCGTTCAGAAAATTCAGTCCAGAAACACCAAAGTAAGTATATTGAGGTTTAAGTATCAGTAGAGATTTATGTATAAAGTAAATGTTTTGGCATAAATACAGGTTTCAGTATAAGGAACGGTGCAGGTTAAGGTATGATTACAAGTAAACAGTGTTGGTTTAACAATAGGTTAGAGATACAAAGAACAGGCTTAGAGACATATAGTACGGGCTTAAGTTATAGACTCCGGTATTAAGTACATTAATAAACACAGAGTACCAGGATGTAGGGTGAAAAATATAATGTAAACATGAAATACATGACGTACACACAATACAGTACACGCACGGGTAAAATGTACAGGGTTAAAGTAGAGGTAAAGCTATAGAGGACTGGAAGGGAAGGAGCATGACACTGTAGCGCTCAGCTTTGTGTGGTAGCTCCCTCCTGACCGCTCAATAAGCTCTACCCGTTAGTATGCCATTGACACGAAGAAGCTTGTCGTCTAGTGACCTCGCCAGTCAACCTGACACGCACATGGCTACCAAAACGATCATATCACAGCCTAGGCACTCAAAGACGACCTAGAGCGTAGGTTCTAGGCATTCACACGATAGCCACAGACACTCACTGACAGTGTAGACACTCATTTAACAGTTCAGTATATTTGACAGCCTCTAGAGTCTAGACAAAAAAGGGGGACCGGTGGTAGATGCGGTACCGTTCTTGCCTCGCAAGCGAGATGTCACGGGTTCGATTCCCGGGCCGGTGGAAATTGTTTGGACTTAATTCCTAGCCCCCATTAGTCCCTGTTCACCTAGCTGTAAAGTAGGTACCTGTTGTAAATCAAAAGTAGCGAATTCGTATTCAGGGAAAGTTGTTGGAGCTTCCAATAACTTCATGACAAAATACCACTGATTCTTCAATTGTTTCCATTTTCCCGTGTGATTTTATCAATATATATATATATATATATATATATATATATATATATATATATATATATATATATATATATAGAGAGAGATTATATATCTAACTGTGTGTTGTTCAAACTAAAATATGTACCCTGTTAAAACATAAATCCTGAATCACCCATTTGACAAACACAGTAATAAAAATATTGTAACATTCACGGACTGTAAATAAAAATTGACAAATGTTCACAAACAAACGCAATTACATGTGAATTTTGAATTTATTCCTAAACAAATATATCCACATAAACAGATTTAAAAAAAATATATAATCCCAAACACAATAATCATGTAATATATTCACAAAAAATATTCGATTTCTCACTCGTACTCCAATAATTAGACGAATTTAGAGTCTTTGAAATCATTAATAAAAACCGATGAAATTCGCGTTTAATTAAAGTGTTTATCAAGAAGTGAGTCTGTAATCTTCCTAAGAGCTGTTGACAATTCAAGGATATTGGGTTACTACATAATTATAACCTTACAGGAATCACTCTGTCATTACTCTCTCATTAGTCTGTCATGTTTGTGTCACCCTTCTGTCAACACTGTCATATATCACCTGCAGTCTTTTGCATTTATTGATGTGATGAACATTTTTCTTTTACGGTAAAATGGAGTTTCATGAATTCCTTTAAAGATTTTCTGTTTCTGTATGTGTGTGTGTGTGTGTGTGTGTGTGTGTGTGTGTGTGTGTGTGTGTGTGTGTGTGTGTGTCTGATGTTTTTGCTTGTGTACGCATCCGTGTGTTTATCAGTATATGTGTATTACTTATACAATACATTTATGCCTGATCACTCCAACATCCTTTCTTTCAGCTCCCTCCAACATCCTTCCTCTCAACTCCCTCCAACATCCTTCCTCTCAACTCCCTCCAACATCACTCCAACATCCTTTCTTTCAGCTCCCTCCAACATCCTTCCTCTCAACTCCCTCCAACATCCTTCCTCTCAACTCCCTCCAACATCATTCCTCTCAGCTCCCACTTTCCCCCCGGGACAATCACTATCTTTTCGACCTAACTCCTGGCTACTGGAAGCGTGATGCCTTGGTATAAATTCTTAACAGCCCATCATCTATGACCGTATAGAGGCTGCCAGACCGACTCCACTTTTGTTTATGAAACGAAAATCAGAGACCGTCTCTATGTCTGTCTGACTGTGTGTGTGTTTGCTTGTCTGTCTGTGTCTGTCTGTCGGTTTTTCTCTCTTTCATTTTCGCTTTTCAGGCAGAGAGAGAGAGATAGAGGTAAATAGATAGATGAATAGAAATTTGGATCGATATATAGAGTTAAATAGATATATAGATACGTGGATAGATATAAAGAGAGTGAAAGTTAGGGGAGGGGGAAGATCACAGAGTTTGACCCTATCATCCAAGTCCTTCACCACCATCCTCTTCCTGGAGATCAAAACACTGTACGAGTGCCTAAAGACGAACGCTCTTAAGAGGACCTATACAATATACGACAATACATACAGTACATATAACACAGTACAGTACATTACATCACAGAACACAGAGGCATAATAGAACACGAGCAACACAGAATCACATACATAATTAACATCATCTTTAACATATACAGTACAAGACGAGGTCAGGATGTCTGTATAGTCTCTTATATTTACGATAGAGTAATTGTATAGTCACCTTTTGATAGACTGGTAACAACCTGCTCTTCAGTATTTCCAATGGTCGTTTATGCAATGGGTCTCTTCTTCAGCTCGGAAAGTGAAAATTCTGGAGAAGGATTGAGCAAGGAAAGTCTCTACGATCCTCATATTAAATATTGTAAAAGTTCTTCGGGTTTCGATAAAGGCAACAGCTCTCTCTCTCTCTCTCTCTCTCTCTCTCTCTCTCTCTCTCTCTCTCTCTCTCTCTCTCTCTGGATGTGTTGAATATGCAATATTATCACAAAAAAAATGCTGCCAGTATTTAATCATGTAATTAAGGAACCATCATTAGATCTGAGGATTGGTGACCATGACCCACCACTTCACACATTTTCAGGGCTGCCATTACCAGTTACCCCAGATTGTGTACCTCTCCTGGAACCCAATAAAAACGAAGGTTCATAAATATCCGGACAAAGAGTGTGAGAATTGTTTCCTATGACTCAGCCTGTTCGTAAAACGTGACGTCATGACCAAGTGATTGACGTCATATGCCGGCTTTTAATCTTCTGGTTACTACCTGTAGCTGTGTGTGTGTGTGTGTGTGTGTGTGTGTGTGTGTGTGTGTGTGTATTTTCGATACAGCTTTAAGACTTCATCTCCTGGTGATATACGAAGAATACACCTCTCTCTTTCTCTCTCAAAGTGGAAACATACAGTTATTTTGTACCTCCAGTTTGTCATGATATAAACATTATTACTAGGAACCAGAAGAGGCAAGAGTGTATGCTAATGTCCAACAGAGGATACATTATTTTAATTCTTGTTCTTATAATATTGCAAGGTAACCAAGATATATAATGAGTCGTTACAGTATTTCTAATGACACGGTTCGTAAACAAACTACAAACCAGTTTATATAGTTCAGATAAATAGAATGATTTAGAATATAATTTAGAAAACAGTTTATTGTAACCCCTTGTGTATGATGCCTTAACACCTTCAGTACGATGACAACCCTTTGAGTACGACGAATTGGCCCCTCAAGAGGATTATTTGGGCTTTAACTAACACCCATACGTTGAGCAATAGGTAAGCACTGCATCATGAAAATTACTTCTTCTTTTTTAAACAATAAATACGGGTCATGGAAGAGATACAGTATAAAAGCCAAGTAAATAGTACTCCATAACCCTGGTATAGTGAAGCATCTAACAAAACCTCTATAGTGAAGCATCTAACAAAACCTCTAACAAGAGCAGCAAGAATCACTCGTAAATGTCATAGGGGGGGGGGGGGTAGGAGGAAAAAATCAGATTAAGATTGACCCCACGCAGCACATGGGTCAAATCCTGTTCCACCACTTCTATTGACCCTTGACTTGTGACCTTTGACTAATCTCTATACGTAGGCGAGATGACCTATTATGATCTAGTGTGAAGGTGGAAAAATTACAAAATATATATATATTATCTTTAAGTACTGAAGCAAGGAAATTGAAATATATAACAGATTAACTAGCTTGACTGAGAGAGAGAGAGAGAGAGAGAGAGAGAGAGAGAGCGCACACACACACACACACACTAATGGAAGATGTGTTGTTATAATGATCGAGGTACAGTTCCATTACTACTAGAATCATTACCGCTAATTACCATCCCCACCACCACAACTACATCACACTATCACCACCACACCAACACACTAACATCACCACCACCACAACCACATCACACTATCACCACCACACCAACACACTAACACCACCATCACCACTATTATAACACATTAATACCACCACCACCACAACTACATCACACTATTACCACCACCACCACTACTACAACACACTGACACCACCATCACCACTACTGCAACACACTATTATCACCACACCAACACACCACCACCACAACTACAACGAGCTACCATCACCATCACCACTACTACAACACACTAACACCACCATCACCACTACTACAACACACTAACACCCCCACCACCACCACTACAACACTGTAGTTTGAGCTTTTCCCCATCTAGTTATTATATATCTTATTTGTATCACTTATGTTACTTGTATATTATTTGTAATTCGAAACCCATTCCCCAAATATGTAACTGTATATTTTCAGCCTTCTGGCTGCCGAGCTCTTTCAATAAACCGTTAATTATTATTATTATTATTATTATTATTACAATAACTCAGGCCACTGAACCATACATGACAAATTATCCATTTTCTTCCCCACTATCATCAGTCGTCTCTTCCACCTTATATTTTTGGTCTTCGTTTAATAAAGATTTTTTGGTCAGCCATAAAGATGATGAGGGATGGACAGGCTGTGAGGTTGATGAGGCAGCCTTAAGGACGGGCAACTGAGAAGGGTGGGGTGACGATTCCTTGGCTGCGTACCCAACCTCGTAGCATGAAAAAACCCTGCACGGCACAGACAGATGACAGCTGAACGTTCATTTGGCGTAGCTTGTCTAAGAGAGTCAGTCAGGATGGAGGGAAACGCCAGACGCTGTTGACTTCTTGTGATGGCGAAGTTTTAATGATATGCAAGTTAGAAACAGGTGACGATCTCACTCACTGCTTGATCGGATATCTCAGCAAACGAAGCGGGATGGAGAGAGAGAGAGAGAGAGAGAGAGAGAGAGAGATGGATAGGTGTATTCTCGGCCTCCTCTCTCCCTTTCTGTGAGTGGGCTTGTTTATCTAACTCTACCGGGAGAGGAATAATACTTGGGGACATGACTTTGCTTTCCTAGGTATGAAACAGTCGCTCATGAGAGATTAGACTACTGTGGATTTTTGAGTCGTAAGATACAAATGTCCTCGAAACCTCTATTTTTACTTTCAACTTCCGGCCTCCTCTTCCTTCTCTGTTTTGTTTTCATCTCTCTAAACCACATTGTAACACTTTTTACTTTGGCTTTATTTATCTCATCCCCTCTGTTTATCTCTCTTCACTGTCCAGTTAACGTTTTGCTCTCTCTCTCTCTCTCTCTCTCTCTCTCTCTCTCTCTCTCTCTCTCTCTCTCTCTCTCTCTGTCTCTCTCTCTCTCTCCTGTTAGCTGTTTACCTGCCGGACGCCCACACTCGCCACCATTATTGGAAACCGATTTCCTCCTCTGAGTCGAGTCAACTGTTTGTAACTTCTGTCGCCGAGAGTCTGTTATATCTGCTAAATGTGTCCGGTACTGTCTTTTCCTACACCTGGATGAATGTCAACAGAACTTATCTCCAGCCATAAGAACCAATAAACACTAAGTTATTGGCAGTTGTTTTCTCAACATTTTGTACTACGATATTGTCAACTCACAGCAGACTAAGAGCAACGTCAATCGATACTTAACAAACCAAAGATGCAATAATACTTTGTACTTCATCTTTAATATTTTGCTTTCATTTTCTCCGCTTAGGAATAGTCAGACGACAGCAGATAAAAGTCAAAGTTAGCAGACACGATTTCATCCAGACTCGAGTGTGTAAGTGATTAACTCCCTTCCTGAAACTCCTTTCACATTACATCAAATCTAAAAAAAAAGTAAATAATATTTTCTCAAGTTGTCATGCACACCCTACCACGAAGGGACTATCAAGAGTAAAATACGTCCAAATACTCTCGTGTTCCGTGCGTGTTGACAATTGCTGACGAGGACTTGTCAAAAAGTGCACACACAAAAAAAAGTGTTTTGACTCTTTCCATCACATATGTTGACAAGGGTGTTAGGACCACCACAGTCCACACAGTCTTCTTGTTTATCTTATTGTCTGTCAGAGATTTAGTTAAGTTTACCTGTCAGTCCTTCACTTCGTTGTTAATAGCAAAGGGGTAAGTAAGAACCTGATTGTGTGCGATTCTCTTTCTACTTCACCTGCTACACATCTATATAATATAACTAATGATGTGCGTACTATTACCTATGTTTCTTTGCCTGCTTTTGTGGTTGATCACCATGCATGGCTACAGTTTTGAAGATATAGAACTGAAATGCGGCAAGATGATCCACATGCAACGCAAAAGTGTCAAGAAGAATAAAAAACATAATGAAAAGCAGAAAATAACAGAAAATAGACAAGTAATAAAAAGAAGTTAAAGACGAAGACAAAGAAAATTATAAAACAAGCACAACAAATCAACATCCTCCTTATTCTAATTTTGTTTATGGTTTGTGACAAATCCTATGGCAATGTTTTATTTTTTAAGTTATTTTTTGTTGGGCTATAAATTCGCCTGTTTATTATATGTGCTGATTCAATTCTTGTATTATATTTTTTCAATTCATTTTACATTCTGAACCTATAATATGTAACTTGTTGTCAATAAACTATCCATCCAACCCTCCATCCATCCAACCCTCCATCATCTATCTATCTATCTATACAAGCGGTCTCAGCACACCAGCCAGCTGACTTTGTCGGATTTATTGGTAAGAAAAATGACACCGCACTGGCATGGGATGAGATATATGTGTCCTGGATTATTCTTTGTGTTTGTTTCTTAATTTCTTTGTTTGCCTCTCTCTCTCTCTCTCTCTCTCTCTCTCTCTCTCTCTATGCGTCATCGCCCTGGGTGAGCCACAGCGGCCCTCAACCAGCCGTCAATCCCACATTCCCTGCCTCCCTCTCTGCCACTCTCATTCCTTCCCACTCTCCCTCCCTCATTCCCTCCTCCATAATAAGCCGTTATACTCCTCTCACCTCCAGTTACTATACAAACACTCGCTCACTGCTTTTGCCTTTCCACTTGACTCCTCTCTGTGACTTCTCTTTTCCTCTGTCCACCTCTTCTTCTTCCTTCTACGCCTCCTCATCTTTCCTTTTTCATTGCTCCTCCTTGTCTCGCTTCTCTTCTTTCATTTTTCTCTCTTGCACTTACCTCCTCTTTCTCCTGTTTGCGTTCTTCCTTATATTCTTCCTCCTCCTCCTCCTCCTCCTCCTCTCTCCTCCTTCTACTCTTTGCTTTCCACTCCTCGCTTCTTCTCCGCTTCTTTGCTTTCCCCTTCTTCTCCTCCTCGTTATTCTCCGCTTCTTTGCTTTCCCCTTCTTATCCTCCTCGTTCTCCTCTATTTCTTCCCTTCTTTTTATCATTTCTCCTATTTTCTCTGTTACTTTTTCTCACTACTATCTTTATTTCTCCCTCCTCCATTCCTCTCATCTTCTCCTTCTACGAAATGGTTGTATGATTTTATTCGTTTTATACAAATATATATATTATTTAACAACTAATCTGAAAATTAATGGACAAATCTTATGTCTCGAAAGGTCTTGAGGAAAACTCCGTGCGCATATGATGACTGTTTGACCTAAGTCGACCAGCCAGGCTCAATCACCTTGACAATGACAGCATAATTCTCTCACACGGACGCATTGTCTAGACTCTAAAGCAAAGTTACTGGCTTACCACAACTGACCGCTTTGGGAACGTTGAGGAACAAAACTTCATAAAACTCGAAATCACCTCACGGAACACAAGTTGATCAATGATTCACAGCATGGCTTCCCAAGTGGGCGTTCATGTTTGACAAATCTGTTATTATTCTTTTGGACTGTTTTTGAAACGGTGGATGACGGACACGATTATGATGTGGTTTACCTCGACTTTAGCAAAGCCTTCGACAGGTTCCCCCACTAAAGACTAATACATAAAGTAGAGGCTCACGGAATTGGATATTTCTAAATTGGATTAGGGCGTGGTTAGAGGACAGGAAAACGAGAGTCAGCATTATTGACACTAAAACCGATTAGGGTAACGTCACTAGCGGAATTCCCCAAGGTTCAGTACTTGGACCATTTCTCTTTATTATATACAAAAACGACATAGATATAGGAGTAGACAGCAACGTAAGTAAATTTGCTAACGACACTAAAATAAGGCGCGTAAGTGAATCTGACGAGGACTCAGCAAAACTAAAGGAAGATCTAAAAAAAAAATCGCATGGTCTAAAAAATGGCACATGAAATTTAATGCGGTAAAAGGTAAAATACTTACCTAGGAGATGTAAATAGAGAAACCAGATATCAGATGAACAACGTTAACAGAGAGGAATCCAACTACAAGAAAGATTTAGGGGTAATGATAAGTAGGAATTTTAATCAAAGACAACAATGCTTATTTGCTTGAGACAAGGCTAACAGCCAAGAAGCCAAACCTATCACTAACCAGGTGATAAATTTCAATTTGTAGTGAAAAAATATATTGTATATTATGAATTAAAGCACTACCTTTCACCATTTTGTCCTGAGTTCAGTCCTCAGGAAAATAAAGTCACAGAAAGTCACAAAAAAGTCACCCATCCGCATTCTCAGATTCACCTTCAAAGTCTTTCTTTAACTGGAGGGAAATTGTATAAATTCTCTTTCTTTAATGTTAATATTTCAATCAAACTCGATGAATTAATTAATAGAAATTATTTATTAATGCTTACAAATAGATAAAAAAATCATTGTATAAATGGACAACATCAAGCTGAAATGGACTGAAGTAGTTGGGTGAGGTCAATGGGACGACAGGTTATCTAATTCGGTAAGGTCATATGGAGAATACTGAATCAACGTTTTCACACTATTAATGGCTATGACACACACTTTTGTGTGTGTGTGTGTGTGTGTGTGTGTGTGTGTGTGTGTGTGTGTGTGTGTGTGTGTGTGTGTGTGTGTGTGTGCAACATAATTATCTTACCGTCTCTTCTCAAGGCGTCACTTTGTATGCTTTTGTGTGTGGTGCATAACATTTAAAGGACATAATGTTGTCAACAAGAGATGAATATCAAGGAAACGTTGTCTAAGTGATTGTGAACACAGAGAAGGTAAGTCAGGACAGTTTTTCCCTAAAAATGACAGGTCAAAGACCAAGAGGCGAAGGTCGACGGTGTATCACTGCTCTTGTTTAGGCTGACTTATTACTCTACTCAAAAGTGGAGTGAAATATAAGAGTCACCTGCCACGGAATTTTTAGGGGGCAGAGAAGGAACGAGAGGAAAATGCACGGAATTAAAGAGACCTATCTCAAAGCGACCAAAAGTGAGTCGTTGGATCAAAAGCCGCAATTTAAATCCTATCAAGGGACAGAGGAGTCCTCAGGGACGCACTATTGTAATGTGGGATGGCTCCAGGATCTCAAAGATTCCTACATCACACTTTTCCCTAACTAGAGGTGAGGGAGAGCGTCTAGTTAAGATAGAGTTTGTTCACCGTATGTTCACTCTCTTTGTGTTGTTGTCTGTAAAATTCCTCCTAAGTTTTTCGATTCAGGGAAAAATATAATTTACGAGGCAGTGAGTGTCTGGACACCTGGTGTTTGGGCTATCTTCTCGTGCCACTCAGCATGTAACGCAGATGCTCCAGCCATTATGGCATCATACAGGGAGGCGCAAGGTTTGATCTCCTAGCTGGTTGGTCCGTCCCTATAACACCAACTTTCTTTAATAGGTATACGGGAACTGCCCTCATTATTAGGTGCTGGCTCCCTGGTGGGCCTTTGAGGTAAAGGAATCAGTAAGAACGATGGGGAGTCTTTACTTACCATACATTTACGGTGTACTAAATAATGTGTACTTTTATCATTTTGAAATATATATAAATTTACTTATGTTTTTACCAGGATATTTGTCGCTGAATAATTAAAATTTAATAGAAGGAAAGCAAAATGATTATCACATAATTTCCTCAGTATGTGCGAGTAACACCTCGGTAGTACTGGGCTTTTGTGATGTTATGAAGTTTATTTTTAAATTTTGCTGGAGCATGACTAGTTTATTGTGCATCTCGTGTACTTACACCATGACGAGGGTAACGTAAACATTTTAAACACTTATGACACCAGTGACTTAGGCCTCGGGGACAGACGGGTCAGTGAAAGTTATAAAATGTTTGTTATCTACATTATAAAATTTCTTTGACACTATTTTAGCGTTATATAAAAAAAACATATAAATACCTGTTCTAGAAAACCACTTCACCCATTAGCAGTCAACCTTGGCTACAAGGCGAGAGTGACGGCCTAAATAAAGGCCAAAAAGCTAAGAAACCATTATGAAAAATAATTGTTTTCGGGATTTTGGATAAGTTGAATATAAACAATAAAATAGGTAGACTTGTCCACAACAGAATTATGAACCTGTAACAATTATTGTATTATATATAAACACACACACACACACATATATATGCTGTCAGTGGCAGTGTCTTCAAAAAGTTTTAGGTCTGTGAGTATGACAAATAAGGCTTTTCTCTATTACATTACCGTTAGGTGGAGTCACAATGACAGCAATCCAACCCTCTCACAGGCAGTGTTAAGAGAGCCGTCAGTGTAGATGGTCAGTGTGATGTTATTTTCAGTCTGCAGGTTATGTATGTGGTTAAGAGCTCTCACTTTGGAAGTATGTTGGAGATAAGGTTTATGTGTGGTCAGTCGTTTAGGTGGGTACGTGGGTGTTGTAATATCGAAGGGAATTGTCCGCCAGGGTGGCAGGAAGCGCTGCTGTGTCTCAGCTTTGTACAGATGGTCTAGCCCAAACATCCTGATATGTGTAGCTGTAGTTTGGATTCATTTAGATTCACGAGTTTCGTGACTCATATATTCTAGCAGTTTCTTAGAAGCAATGTTATCATGATCACCATGCCAAAATCTCAGGGCTATCATGAGGTTGAATTCAATTATTTGATCCTTGCCACTGGTGTATGCTTAGTTATTTCCTCATATTAAATACTTTAGTGCTCATGGAACAGCCTAAAATAATTCTTAGGGCTTTATTTTGCATTTTTTCGAGTTTGTCAATGCCTTTCCCGTCACGAAGGACCAGGGCTGGTGCGTGGCAATTATCAGATATTGTATATAGCTTAAGTATAATACTTACATTGTTTTGACAATTCTGATATTAGCGCCATAATGTGGGTTGCATCCCGCTACATATATAAAGGGTTTTAACCTATCAGTACATTGGCGGATTAGCTGTTGTATGGCAGATGAGGTAAAGGGGACAGAAACACCGAGATATTTAAAAGAGGAGACATAGTCAATAGTGTGTTACCTATCTTAAGCTTTGATGGTTTACGTTTGCGGTTAGCAGTTTGTTTCTTGAATACTTTAGTTTTCTTAGTGGAGATGGTGATACCAAGGTTCTCACAGGCTGACTGTATAGGGTTCAGGGTGGTTTGCATTTCACGGTGAGTTTTAGTATGTATAAGAATGTCATCTCATAGCTAAGAGTAATATTGTTGTGGCTGTCTGGGATTGACTATAATAGTGTGTTCATAAGACTCAGTCACCGCCAACTTTCTACTCAGGTAAGACCACCACTACCTCCCACCACCACACACACACACACACACACACACACACACACACACACACACACACACACACACACACACACACACACACACACACACACACACACACACACACACACACAAAGCAAAGAAAAAATATCACTGACGGAATCATCACGAAACAGCAACAACCAGCACACAGTTAAGAGCCGCCACACCCGGAGATCTGGTCAGGTCATTTGCAAGAACAACAAACACTAAGGCTTTACAAGGTGCTGCTCACTACGTCAAGGAGAACCATTCATAACCTGATCCTCAGCAGCAACAGTAATGGCTCTATTTTCTCGGGTATCATTATAAGGGTCTTGGGTACACACACACACACACACACACACACACACACACACACACACACACACACACACACATCCTACTTTCAGGTACACAAACATACAGTCACACATACCAACACGCCTGCCTGCCTGCCTGCCCGCCCTGCCTGCCTGCCCGCCTGCCTGCACACACACACACACACACACACACACACACACACAAGATTCATTTGGCAGATGAAGACAGTCACTCACCAAAGAAGAGAGAATGTTTCCGTAACCTTGCTAATGTGCAGATGAAATGAGTTCGCCCATTGAAGCTTCGCAGCTGGCCATGAACAATCAGAATTCCTCTGACTCTAGTAAAAGAAAAAAATATCTCAAGAGGCAAAAAACTTTCCGGTCTCATACTCATCTCTATTTTGGTGGTGAACTCCGCCCTCCTCCCTCCCTACGCTTCACAGTTTGGGTGCCCAATAAACTAGCCCCCTCCGGGGCAATCTGTAAAATCTGTAATCTGTTTTGTCCTGCGTCTTGAGAATACGCTTCAAAAGTGTAATAATAATAATAATAATAATAATAATAATAATAATAATAATAATAATAATAATAATAATAATAATAATAATAATTAACGGTTTATTGAAAAAGTTCTGCAGCCCGAAGGCTGAAAATATACATTGAACAAAAATGACTTATTACATACAAAGCCATGAGGTGGGAGGGTCGTTTAACAAAAGCTTTCATTACTGAAAGAAGAAGGAACAATGATTGAGCATACAAATTATTATAGTTTACAGTTGATGGCCCGGGCCTGGGCTGGTCATGGAGACACCAGGTGGTGTGGTGTTCACGTGGTGCAGTAACTCGTCCTCGGGTGTTGATACGAAGGACCTCAAGTGGTCATGGAGACACCGGGTGGTGTGGTGTCTACGTGGTGCAGTAACTCATCTCGGTGTCGATACGAAGGACCCGCGGTCATGGAGACACCGGGTGGTGTGGTGTCTACGGTTGCAGTAACTCCATCCTCGGTGTTGATACGAAGGACCTCAAGTGGTCATGGAGACACCGGGTGGTGTGGTGTTCACGTGGTGCAGTAACTCGTCCTCGGGTGTTGATACGAAGGACCTCAAGTGGTCATGGAGACACCGGGTGGAGTGGTGTTCACGTGGTGCAGTAACTGGTCTCTGGTGTGTGTGTGATGGCAGGGATGATAAAGGACACCCCATCACTCTTTAACTCACTACAGAGATCTTCATGGTTTATTGTTTGTGTGTTGAAAGATACAGAGACACGAGGAAGACACCGAGAAACATGAACGAAGTCAAAGGGAGGAAGTTAGTGAGGAGGAGGAGGAGGAGGAGGAGGAGGGTGGGAGGAGGAGGAGGAGGAAGAGGAGAAGGAGGATAGAGTAAGAGAGGGTGTAGACGACGAGGGAGTTGGTTAGTGAGGAGTGTATGGAGTTAGTGCAGATTTCGTAAGACAATGGAACACATACCTGGATACTGCTATACATAACTGAATAAGAATATATATAACTGATTAGTGGGATACATAACAAGATAGTGGGATACATAACTAGATAACTCGATAAATAACTATGTACTGGGATACAGAACTAGTTAGTGGACCATATATACCTGGATACCGGAAGACACTGTTTGATTATTATCATAGAAAACGGGAAATTTGTATCATAAAAAATGGGAAATATCTACTTTCCGGGAAAGTTGGTTATCTACTTTCCCGAAAAGTAGATAAATTTTTTACTTTTCGGGAAAGTAGATTATCGACTTTCGGGGAGTAGATTTTCGAATTTTGGGAAATATTACCTAATTTTGCGAAGTAGATTATCATAGAAAACGGAAATTTGTATCATAAAAATGGGAAATATCTACTTTCCGGAAAGTTGGTTATCTACTTTCGAAAGTAGATAGATTTTCTACTTTTCGGGAAAGTAGATATCGACTTTTCGGGGAGTAGATTTTCGAATTTTGGGGAAATATTACCTAATTTTGCGAAGTAGATTATCATAGAAACGGGAAATTTGTATCATAAAAATGGGAAATATCTACTTCCGGGAAAGTTGGTTATCTACTTTGAAAAAATAGACTTTCGTGAAAGTAGATATCGACTTTTCGGGAAGTAGATTTTCAATTTTGGAAATATTACCTAATTTTGCGAAGTAGATTATCATAGAAACAGGAAATTTGTATCATAAAACGGGAAATATCTACTTTCCGGGAAATTGGTTATCTACTTTCCCGAAAAGTAGATAGATATTATCGACTTTCGAGGAAGTAGATTTTCGAATTTTGGAAATATTCCTAATTTAGCGAAGTAGATTATCATAGAAAACGGGAAATTTGTATCATAAAAATGGAAATATCTACTTTCGGAAAGTTGATTTATCTCTTTCGAAAATCGAATAGACCTACTTTTTGAAAGAAAGTAGATTATCGACTTTCGAAGTAGATTTTCGAATTTTGAAATGTTACCTAATTTTGCGAAGTAGATAATCATAGAAACAGAAATTTGTATCATAAAAAATGGGAAATATCTACTTTCGGGAAAGTTGGTTATACTTTTCGAAAAGTGATAGATTTTCTACTTTTGGGAAAGTAGATTATCGACTTTTTCGGGGAGTAGATTTTCGAATTTGGGAAATATTCTAATTTTGCGAAATAGATTATCATAGAAAACAGGAAATTTGTTATCATAAAAATGGGAAATATCTACTTTCCGGGAAAGTTGGTTATCTACTTTCGAAAAGTAGATGATTTTCTACTTTTCGGGAAAGTGAATTATCGACTTTTCGGGAAGTAGATTTTCCGAATTTTGGAAATATTACCTATTTTGCGAAAGTAGATTATCGTCAAAACAGGGAAATTTGTATCATAAAAATGGAAATATCTCTTTCCGGAAAGTTGATTATCACCTATTTGAAAATGAATTATCATAAACAGGAAATTTGTATCATAAAAAATGGAAATATTAACTTTCCAGGAAAGTTGGTTATCTACTTTTGAAAGTGAATAGATTTTCTATGATTATACTTTTCGGGGAAGTAATTTTCATTACAAATATTACCTAATTTTGCGAAGTAGATTATCATAGAAAACAGGAAATTTGTATCATAAAAATGGGAAATATCTACTTTCCGGGAAAGTTGGTTTATCTACTTTCGAAAAATGAATAGATTTCTACTTTGGGAAGGTAGTTATCGACTTTTCATGAGTAGATTTTCTGGATTTTATTGGGAAATATTACTAATTTGCGTAGATAATCATAGAAAACGGGAAATTTGTATCATAAAATATGGGAAATATCTACTTTCCGGAAAGTTGGTTATCTTTTCGAAAGAATAGATTCTACTTTTTGGGAAAGTAGATTATCGACTTTTTCAGGGAGTAGATTTTCGAATTTTGGAAATATTCCTAATTTTGCAAGTAGATTATCATAGAAAGTTGGTTATCTACTTTCCCGAAGAATAGATTTTCTACTTTTCGGGAAAGTAGATTATCGACTTTTCGTGGAAATGGAATTTCGAATTTTGGGGAAATATTGCCTAATTTTGCGAAGTAGATTATCATAGAAAACAGGAAATTTGTATCATAAAAATGGGAAATATCTACTTTCGGGAAAGTTGGTTATCTACTTTCCGAAAATTAGATAATTTTCTACTTTTTGGGAAAGTAGATTATCGACTTTTCAGGAGTAGATTTTCGAATTTTTAGGAAATATTACCTAATTTTGCGAAGTAGATTATCATGAAAACAGAAATTTGTATCATAAAAATGGGAAATATCTACTTTCGGGAAAGTTGGTTATCTCTTTCCGAAAAGTAGATAGATTTTCTACTTTTCGGGAAAGAATAGATTATCGACTTTTCAGGGGAAGTAGATTTTCAAATTTTGGGGAAATATTACCTAATTTGGCAAAGTAGATTATCATAGAAACAAATTTGTATCACTAAAAATTAGAAATATCTACTTTTCGGGAAAGTTGGTTATCTACCTAATTGTAGAAGTAGATTATCATAGAAACAGAAATTTGTATCATAAAAATGGGAAATATCTACTTTCAGAAAGTTGGTTATCTACTTTCCGAAAAATGAATAGATTTTTCTCTTTTGGGAAAGTAGATTATCGACTTTTGAAGGAGTAGATTTTTAATTTAAAATATTACCTAATTTGCGTAGATTATCATAAGCAGAAATTTGTATCTACTAAAAATGGAAATATCTACTTTCCGGGAAAGTTGATTTATCTACCTAATTTTGCGAAAGTAGATTATCATAGAAAACAGGAAATTTTTATCATAAAAATGGGAAATATCTACTTTCGGGAAAGTTGGTTATCTACTTTCCCGAAAAGTAGATAGATTTTCTCTACTTTTGGGAAAATTAGATTATCGACTTTTCGAGATAGTTTTTCGAATTTTGGAAATATTACCATTTTGCAAGTAGATAATCATAAAACAGGAAATTTGTATCATAAAAATGGAAATATCTACTTTCCGGGAAGTTGGTTATCTACTTTCCGAAAAGTTGATAGATTTTTGATTTTGGAAAAGTAGATTATCGACTTTTTCGAAGTAGATTTTTTCGAATTTTGGAAATATTGCCTAATTTAGCGAAGTAGATTATCATAAAACAGGAAATTTGATATAAAAAATGGAAATATTCTACTTTCAGGGAAAGTTGGTTTATCTACTTTCGAAAAATAGGTAAATTTTCTTACTTTTGGGAAAGTTTATCGACTTTCGAAGTAGATTTTAATTTTGAAATATTACTAATTTTGCGAAGTAGATAATCATAGAAACAGGAAATTTGTATCATAAAAATAGAAATATCTACTTTCCGGAAAGTTGGTTATCTACTTTCCGAAAAGTAGATGTTTCTAATTTTTTGGGAAAGAAGTAGATTATCGACTTTTCGAGAGTAGATTTTCGAATTTTGGGAAATATTCCCTAATTTTGCGAAGTAGATTATCATAGAAAACGAAATTTGTATCATAAAAATGGAAATATCTACTTTCGGGAAAGTTGGTTATCTACTTTCGAAAAGTGAATAGATTTTCTTCTTGCAGGAAAGTAGATTATCGACTTTTCGGGAAAGTAGATTTTCGAATTTTTGAAATATTACTAATTTTGCAAGTAGATTATCATAGAAACGGGAAATTTTATCATAAAAAATGAAATATCTACTTTCCGGGAAGGTTGGTTATCTACTTTATGAAAATTATATCTTTTGGGAAAGTGTTATGACTTTTCAGGAATGATTTTCAGTACGAATATTTAATTTTGCAGAAGTGAATTATCGGAAAACGGGAAATTTGTATCATAAAAATGGAAATATCTACTTTCAGGAAAGTTGGTTATCCTTCCCGAAAGTGGATGATTCTACTTTTGGGAAAGTAGATTATCGACTTTTCGGGGAAGTAGACTTCAGAAATATTGCTGAATTTAGCGAAGTGAATTATCATAAAAACGGGAAATTTGTATCATAAAAATGGAAATATCTACTTTCAGGAAAGTTGGTTATCTTTAGTAGATTATCATAACGGATTTGTATCTTAAAAATGGAAATATATTTTCCGGGAAGAGTTGGTTATCTACTTTCGAAAAAGTAATGTTATCTCTTTGGGAAAGATGATTATCGACTTTTCGAAGTGGATTTTTTCGAATTTTGGGAAATATTACCTAATTTGCGAAGTAGATTATCATAAACGGTATATCATAAAAATGGAAATATCTACTTTCCGGGAAAGTTGGTTATCTACTTTCCCGAAAAGTAGATAGATTTTCTACTTTTCAGAAAGTAGATTATCGACTTTTTTGAAGGATTTTTTGTTTTGAAATATTACTAATTTAGCGAAGTGGATTATCATAGAAAACGGGAAATTTGTATCATAAAAATGAAATATCTACTTTCCGGGAAAGTTGGTTATCTTTTTCCCGAAAAGTAAATAGATTTCTACTTTTTCGGAAAGTGAATTATCGACTTTTCAGGGAAGTAGATTTTTTGAATTTGGAAATATTACCTAATTTTGCAGAAGTAGATTATCATAGAAAACGAAATTTGTTCATAAAAATGGGAAATATCACTTTCCGGGAAAGTTGGTTATATCTAATTGCAAAGTGAATTATGTAGAAAACGGAAATTTGTATCATAAAAATAAAATATCTACTTTCGGGAAAGTTGGTTATCACCGAAAAGTAGAATGGAATTTTCTACTTTTGGGAAGAAATGAGGTATAGACTTTTCGGGAAATAGATTTTCGAATTTTGAAATATGCAAATTTTTGCAAGTAGATAATCATAAAACAGAAATTTATATCATAAATGGGAAATATCTACTTTCAGGGAAAGTTGGTTATCTACTTTCGAAAAAGTGAATGGATACTACTTTTTGGAAAGTAGATTGTCGACTTTTCAGAGTAGATTTTTCGAATTTTGAAAATATTCCTAATTTGGCGAAGTGTTATCATAGAAAGGATTGTATCATAAAATGAAATATCTGCTTTCCGGGAAAGTTGGTTATCTACTTCCCGAAAGTAGATAGATTTTCTACTTTTCGGGAAAGTAGATTATCGACTTTCGGGGAGTGGATTTTCGGAGGGAAATATTACCTAATTTGTGAAGTAGATTATCATAGAAAACTGGAAATTTGTATCATAAAAATGGGAAATATCTACTTTCCGGGAAAGTTGGTTATCTACTTTCCCGAAAAAGTAGATAGATTTTTCTACTTTTGGGAAGTAGATTATCGACTTTTCGGGAAGTAGATTTTCGGGTTTTGGGGAAATATTACCTAATTTTGCAGTGGATAATCTTATAAAACAGGAAATTTTTTATCATTAAAAATGGGAAATATCTGCTTTTCAGGAAGGTTGGTTATCTACTTTCGAAAAGTAGATAGATTCTACTACTTTGGGAAAGTAGATTATCGACTTTTTGGGAGTAGATTTTCGAATTTTGGAAATATTCCCAATTTGGCAAAATAGATTATCATAGAAAACGGAAATTTATTGTATCATAAAAAATTGGAAATATCTACTTTCAGGAAAGTTGGTTTTCTCTTTCCCGAAAAGTAGATAGATTTTCTACTTTTGGGAAATTATATTATCGATTTTTTAGGAAGTAATTTTTCCAGATTAGGAAATATTACCTAATTTTGCAGAAGTAGATTATCATAAAACTGGGAAATTTGTATCTAAAAAATAGAAATATCTACTTTATGGGAAAGTTGGTTATCTACTTTCCCGAAAAAGTAGATAGATCTACTACTTTTGGGAAATGTAGATTATGGCTTTTAAAGGAAGTAGATTTTTCGAATTTTTGGAAATATTCCCTAATTTGGCAAGTAGATTATCGCGAAAACAGAAATTGTATCATAAAAAATGAAATATCTACTTTCCAGAAAGGTTGGTTATCTCTTTCGAAAAGTGAATGGAACCTACTTTGGGAAGTAGATTATCGACTTTTCGGGGAAGTAGATTTTTCTTTGTGGAAATATTACCTAATTTTTGAAGTAGATTATCATAGAAAGCAGTTTGTATCATAAAAAATGGGAAATTCTCTTTCAGGGAAAGTTGGTTATCTACTTTCCCGAAAATGAATAGATTTTCTACTTTTCGGAAAAGTAGATTATCGACTTTTCGGGGAAGTAGATTACTTGGAATTTTGAAATATTGCCTAATTTTTGCGAAGTAGATTATCGTGAAAAGCAGGAAATTTGTATCATAAAATAAATTTGGGGTTGTTTTTTGTTTTTTTTTTGGGAAAGGATTATCACTTTTCGGGAAAGTGAATTTCGATTTTGAAATTTTACCTAATTTTGCGTGATATTGAAAAGCAGAAATTTGTATCATAAAAAATGAAATGTCTGCTTTGGAAAGTTTGATTATCTACTTTGAAAAAGTGAATGAATTTTCTACTTTCAGGAAAGAAGTTGGTTGAATAATCGAATTTGCCGAAAATAATTATCATGAAAACGTTAAATTTGTCATAAAAAAGAAAATCTACTTGGAAGGTTGGTTGATATAACCGAAATAAATATCATAGAAAACAGAAATTTGTATCATAAAAATGGGAAATATCTACTTTCCGGGAAGTTGGTTTATATACTTTCGAAAAGTGATAGTTTTCTACTTTTCGGAAAGTAGATATCGACTTTTCGGAGAAGGATTTTTGAACCCCGATAATTTGCAAGTTGTCATGAAAATTATCATAAAATAGAATATTACTTCGGGAAAGTTGGTTATCTCTTCGATTAGATAGATTTTCTACTTTCGGAAATTGGTTAGATAACCAAATTGCCAAAAATGATTATCATAGAAAACAGGAAATTTGTATCATAAAGAATAGGAAATATCTACTTTCCAGGAAAGTTGATTTAGATAACCAAATTGCGAAAGTGATTATCATGAAAACAGGAAATTTGTATCATAAAATGGGAAATACTTTCCGGAAAGTTGGTTATCTACTTCCCCGAAAAGTAGATAGATTTTTCAGGAAAGTTGGTTAAATAACCAAATTTACGAAAATGAATATCTAGAAAACAGGAAATTTGTATCATAAAAATGGGAAATATCTACTTTCCGGAAAGTTGGTTGGATAATAAATTTGCAAAATAGATTATCATAGAAAAGCAGGAAATTTGTATCATAAAAATAAAATATCTTGACTTTCCGGGAAAGTTGGTTAGATAACCAAATTTGCTGAAATAGATTATCATAGAAACAGGAAATTGTATCATAAAAATGGGAAATATCTACTTTCCGGGAAAGTTGGTTAGATAGCCAACTTCGAAATAGATATCAAAAACTGGAAATTTGTATATAAAAAATGAAATATCTACTTTCCAGGAAAGTTGATTATATACTTTCGAAAATTAGGTTTTCTACTCTCCGGGAGAGATTGGAATAACTAAATTTGCTGAAAATAGATTATCATAGAAAACGGGAAATTAGTATCATAAAAATGGGAAATATCTACTAACAAAAATAGGTATCATAGAAAACGGAAATTTGTATCATAAAAATATGAAATATCTACTTTCCGGGAAAGTTGATTTATCTACTTTCCCGAAAGTAGAATAATTTTCTACTGGGAAGGAAATAGATTATCTACTTTTCGGAAGTAGATTTTCGGATATAGAAATGTATTTTGCGAAGTGAATTATCATAGAAAACAGCAAATTTGTATCAAAATAGAAATATATTTTTTTCAGGAAAGTTGGTTGAATAACCAAATTTGCCGAAAAATTATCTATGAAAACAGGGAAATTTGTATCATAAAAAATGGAAATATCTACTTTCAGGAAAGTTGGTTAGATAACCAACTTTCAGCTCGTATCATAGAAAAACGGGAAATTTGTATCATAAAAAAGTGAAATATCTACTTACCGGGAAAGTTGGTTATATACTTTCTGAAAAGTAAATAGATTTTTACTTTTCGGGAAAAGTAAATTATCGACTTTTTTTTTCGAAGTAAATTTTTCAATTTGGAAATATTACCTAATTTAGAAGTCGATTATCTAAAGCAGGAAATTTGTATCATAAAAATGGGAAATATCTACTTTCCGGGAAGAGTTGGTTATCTACTTCCCCGAAAAATGAATCATTTACTATTTAGAAAGTTGGTTTTGAAATATTAAATTATGAATATCTTAGACAACAGAAATTTGTATCATAAAATATAAAATAAATTATCATAGAAGAAATTTGTATCTCATAAAAAGTAAATATTACTTTCGGGAAAGTTGGTTTATCTTTCCCGAAAAGTTGATAGATTTTCTACTTTCAGGAAAGTAGATTATCCGACTTTTCGAGAAGTAGATATTCGGTAGAATATTACCTAATTTTGCGAAGTAGATTATCATAGAAAACGTGAAATTTGTATCATAAAATGGGAAATATCTACTTTCGGGAAAGTTGGTTAGATAACAAATTTGCCGAAAATAGATTATCATAAGCAGAAATTTGTATCATAAAAATGGGAATATCTACTTTCAGGAAAGTTGGTTATCTACTTCCCCGAAAAGTAGATGATTTCTACTTTCGAGAAAGTTGGTTAGATAGCCAAATTTGCCAAAATAGATTATCTAGAAAACAGAAATTTGTATCATAAAAAATGGGAAATATCTACTTTCCGGGAAAGTTGGTTGGATAACCAAATTTGCCGAAAATAGATATATCATAGAAACAGGAAATTGTATCATAAAAATGGAAATATCTACTTTCCGGGAAGTTGGTTAGATAATAACTTTCCGAAAATGATATGTAAAACAGGAAATTTGTATCATAAAAATGGAAATATCTACTTACCGGGAAAGTTGGTTTATATAGCTCCGAAAAGTGAAATGATTTTCTACTTTTCGGGAAAATGAATTATCGACTTTTCGAGTAGATTTTCGAATTTTGAAATATTACCTAGTTTGCAAAGTAGATTATCATAGAAACAGGAAATTTGTATCATAAAATGGAAATATCTACTTTCCGGGAAAGTTGGTTATCTACTTCCCGAAAAGTAGATAATTTTCTTTCCGGGAAAGTTGGTTTGATAACCAAATTTGCCGAAAAATATCATAGACAACAGGAAATTTGTATCATAAAAATGGGAAATATCTACTTTCGAAATAGATTATCATAGAAAACGGGAAATTTGTATCATAAAAAATGGGAAATATCTACTTTCAGGAAAGTTGGTTATCTACTCAAAAAGTTGATGAATTTTCTGCACTAGGAAAGTAGATTATCGACTTTTTCGGGGAAGTAGATTTCGAATTTTGAAATATTACCTAATTTTGCGAAGTAGATTATCATAGAAAACGTGAAATTTGTATCATAAAAAATGGAAATATCTACTTTCGGGAAAGTTGGTTAGATAACCAAATTGCCGAAAATAGATTATCATAAAACAGGAAATTTGTATCATAAAAAATGGGAAATATCTACTTTCCGGGAAAGTTGGTTATCTACTTCCCGAAAAGTAGATGAATTTTCTACTTTCGGAAAGTTGGTTTGATATAAATTTGCCAAATAGATATCATGAAAACGGAAATTTGTATCATAAAAATGGGAAATATCTACTTTCCGGGAAAGTTGGTTAGATAACCAAATTTGCCGAAAATAGTTATCGTAAAACGAAATTTGTATCATAAAAATGGGAAATATCTACTTTCCGGGAAAGTTGGTTAGATAACTTCGCAACATGGTATCATAGAAAACAGGAAATTGTATCTCAAAAAATGGGAAATATCTACTGGGAAAGTAGGTTATGTTCTTTCAAGTAGATGAATTTCTACTTTCCGGGAAAGTTGGTTAGATAACCAAATTAGCGAAATAGATTATCATAGAAAACAGGAAATTTGTATCAAAAATGGTAATATCTACTTTCGAAAATAGATTATCATAAGCAGGAAATTTGTATCATAAAAATGGGAAATATCTCCTTTCCGGGAATGTTGGTTATCTACTTTCGAAAAGTGGATAAATTTTCTACTTTTAAAGTAGATTATCGACTTTCTGGGAAATGGATTTTGAATTTTGAAATATTACCTAATTTTTGGGAAGTAGATTATCATAGAAACAGGGAAATTTGTATCATAAAAATGGAAATATCTACTTTCCGGGAAAGTTGGTTAGATAACAAATTGCCGAAAATAGATTATCATGGAAACGAGGAAATTTGTATCATAAAAATGGAATATCTGACTTTCAGGGAAAGTTGGTTATCTACTTCCCGAAAGTAGATAGATTTTCTATTTCAGGGAAAGTTGGTTTAGATAACCAAATTTGCCGAAAATAGATTATCATAGAAACAGGAGAATTTGTATCATAAAAATGGGAAATATCTACTTTCTGGGAAAGTTGGTTAGATAACCAACTTTCGAAAATAGATATCATAGAAAACAGGAAATTTGTATCATAAAAATGGGAAATATTCTACTTTCCGGAAGTTGGTTATCTACTTTCGAAAAAGTGGATAAATTTTACTTTTCGGGAAAGTGGATTATCGACTTTTAGGGAGTAGATTTTCAGTATTGGGGAAATATTACTAAATTTGCGAAGTAGATTATCATAGAAAACGTGAAATTTGTATCATATAAATGGGAAATATCTTTCCAGGAAAGTTGGTTAGATAACCAAATTTGCCGAAAATGAATATCATAGAAAACGGGAAATTTGTATCATAAAATGGGAAATATCTACTTTCCGGGAAAGTTGGTTAGATAATAACTTTCCCGAAATATAAACAGGAAATTTGTATCGCATAAAAATGGGAAAAATCTACTTTCCGGGAAAGTTGGTTAGATATCCAAGAACTTAAAATAGATTATCATAGAAACAGGAAATTTGTATCATAAAATGGGAAATATCTACTTTCCGGAAAGTTGGTTAGATGAACCAATTTCCGAAAATATTATCATAAAACGAAATTTGTATCATAAAAATGGGAAATATCTACTTTCCGGGAAGAGTTGGTTAGATAACCAACTTTCGAAATCATTATCATAGAAACAGAAATTTGTATCATAAAAATGGAAATATCTACTTTCCGGGAAAGTTGGTTATATACTTTCGAAAGTAGAATTTTCTACTTTTCGGGAAAGTGAATATCGACTTTTGAATGAATTTTCGGAAACACAGTGAATATTACTATTTTGCGAAGTTGATTATCATAGAAACGGGAAATTTGTATCATAACAAATGGGAAATATCTACTTTCAGGGAAAGTTGGTTATCTACTTCCCGA